>NC_064763.1:37788536-38089786 GCF_011397635.1 Epinephelus fuscoguttatus | reverse complement strand
CATTTAGGACATTTGTTCTTCAGTTGGAGAGTAAAAACAGACTGTGTAGAGAAAATTGCTTTAATGGTGCCAACTGAATAGCAAATATGTCACCTTTGCCTTGTTTTTGTTTATGTGTGTGTATGTGTGTGTGTGTGTGTGTGTGTGTGTGTGTGTGTGTGTGTGTGTGTGTGTGTGTGACACCAGGTGCCTCCTACCTGCTATGCTGCTGATACCCAGCTGTTCTTCTCATTACCCCCACTGACACTAAGGTGAAGGGATGCATTGCTGATAGCCTGGCAAATATCTCAGAGTGGATGTTAACTCGCCACCTAACAACCAGTCCATCACTATTGTCAATACTGTGGTGGTGCCAACTCAGACAGCAAGGAACCGGTTGAGCTTTTCCCATGAGCACTTTTTGTCATGCCAAGTCAAACCATGCCATGTTGATTTGGGTTTCCATTACTAGTTTAAATGCGGCAAGTTGTGCAGAGTTGTACCCGAGATGGACCATCTCCTTAGTTCGGCCAATGCGTGTCAGACTGCCTCAAAGCGAACTGTGTTGAGGTCAGATGGCTGTCGTCATCATTATGTCCTGAAAGAAAATTAAAGAACTTTGACTATGCAAGAAAGTTGTTAATAACAGTAACACCAGCAATGTTTCATCGGTTCACAAACACATGTGCATCATCAGTCAAAGACACACCTTCAAGTGGGTAGTCCCGTTGTATGAAGACACAAATTCCTGCCACACTGGGCGAACATGCCAAGTCAAGCCAGCAAGTGTATAGAAAACAGCTATTGGTTTGTCTCTGGAAACATGGCAGACATAGCTTCCTCCTGTCAATCTGTCGATTGCTCCTGTACATTATAAGAGTGAGCAACTCTTTTACTTGAAAGGGTCTAGAAAAGTGTATTCAACTGGGCCTGCTAGGATACTAAATCAATAGCTATCTCAGGATGTCAAAGACTGGAACATAAACTTGGTTCACGTTTACAGCCACCCTCATTTATTCATTATTACATGGGGAGTTTCACTGCAGCCGTGATGCTTCAGCCTCAACTTTGTTTCAATATTTCAGCTCCAGTTTTGTTTACGCTCAAGCTCATGGAAACTTTGAAATTAAAAAGTTTATTACTTCCAAAATATATAATTAAAAAGTTGATATTCTCCATACCCCAGAGGAGCAAAATAAGAGCAGGGAGTCACAAGTGTTGAGTCACTGACTTGACTGGTCAATCAATTCCAGTTTCCTAAATATCTACCCCACCAGTTTACTGACAGTCACAAACCCCGAGCCATTATTCCCTCTCTTTCACAAACTTGTCAGCCAGGCAAAATGAGATTTTCTCAAACCCGAGGATGAACTCTTATTCAACCCTCATGTTTATTTGAATATCAACAAGACAGAGAGAGCGGAGAGAGAGAAGGGAGCCGAGGTTTAAAGCTCTGAGAAAACGATTCCCAGGGAAACTTTGTGGTAACTTCAGAATGACTTTTGAGTGACTTTCACAGTCTGTTTGGTCAAAGTTTAAGATTCAGAAGTGATGTTTCAGAGCTGATCACTACCCTGACAGAAATGTCAGATGTCAGATAAAACGTAAAACGGGGATTAACCGGGTCAGATCATTGATTTTGTGGTTCCCTGAATGATTTAAAGTTGTTAAAACACTGAACCCTACAAAGCACAGGAAGGTTTCTGCCCAGAATATTTTGCCTCGTTTCTGTCGTAATAGATCTCTTGATGTCACTGGCTTCATGTAGCAGCTGAAGTCATTTTCATGCCTGACAGGATGTTCACACTGCTCTGACTGCACCTGCAGCTGGAAAGATCTCACCGGGCAAATAAAGAATTCCTCTGGTCTGATATTGCCCGTCATCCTGAAGTATTTTATTAAAACTGCCAAGAGTTTTTTGACACCTGAACAAATAATATGGACACCTGAAAATGACACCCATATGTGACTGTTGAGCATGTCATTCTGAAACCATGGGCTTTATTCTGCTGCTGTAACAGCCTCCACTTTTCTGCTGTCAGGCTTTCCACTAGATTTGGAGACCTGGCAGGGATTTCAGCAACAAGAGCATTAGTGAGGTTCAACACTGATGTTGGGTGATAAGGCCTGGCTCACAATCAGGGCTGCACATTACCTCAAAGGTGGGTGGGGTTGAGGTCAGGGCTCTGTGCAGGCTTGTTGCATTCATCCACACTGAACTGGGTAAACCTTTTTTTCTATGAACCTGACTTTATGTATGGAGGAATCATGTTGCAGGACTTTACCTAAACTGTCACCACAAAGTTTAGTATTATCTAAAATATTTGATGCTGTAGCATTGCTTGTCCAGTGTGTGAGATTTAGGGGGACATACTGGACATGTTGAGCAGGTTCTAGTCCAAGGGGTCTGCCATGTTGGACCACCATGTTTCTACAGTAGCCCAGAATGGACAAACCAAACACTTTCATCTTCTAACTGCTTCATCCTCTTGAGGGTCACGGGGGGGCTGGAGCCTATCCCAGCTGACATTGGGCGAGAGGCAGGGTACACCCTGGACAGGTCGCCATCGCAGGGCTGACACATAGAGACAAACAACCATTCATGCTCACATTCACACCTATGGACAATTTAGAGTTACCAATTAACATAGTCCCCAATCTGCATGTCTTTGGACTGTGGGAGGAAGCCGGAGTGCCCGGAGAGAACCCACGCTGACACGGGGAGAACATGCAAACTCCGCAGAGGGGCTCCCACGCCCGGGGATCGAACCGGCAACCCTCTTGCTGTGAGGTGAGAGTGCTAACCACCACACCACCGTGCCACCCCCAAACCAAACACTAATTCTGTTAAGTTATTTTAATCAGTTTTGTCTCGTGTCTATGTTGTCTTGTGATTTCCTGTTTTATTTTGAAAGCTAACTCTCCTCAGGCAACTTGCTCCTTCCCCTGTGTGTTTTCCCACTGGTTTGATTGTCTGCCCCCCCCGATTGTTTCCACCTGGGGCCTGTATCACAAAGCCAGATCAACCTTTCCTGGGTTACCCAGACCTATCCTGGGTTGACTAACCCTAACAATGGCAATCAGGATAATCGGTATCACGACGCTGGATGTCAACTCGGTAGCTCAACCCAGGATTGCTTTATCAAGAGCCGTGAACGCACACGCAGCAGACCAATCACAATCATGAGAGAAGCGCAGCGTCACTGAGCGTCCTCACAGAGCGCCGTATGTGAGGGAAAAAAGGTATTTCTCTTGAGGATCGGAGATTAATTCTACTAAAATATGAGGAGGAGAAAAGCAACTTTACAGAAAAGGCCAACACCGTGGCAGCTGCAGAAGGAGGAAACATGCGTGGCAACGCATAACGGGATGAATAATATTTAGCTTTAGTTTAGATTAGTTTATTTTCACATAATGTTAAAAACAGACAGTATAAAATTTACAAGATTAAAAAAAGAAAAGAGCCAGAGAGGTTAGAAGCCACTAAAAGCTTATCAAAGAAATTCCCCTGTCAAAACATCAATGAAATCACATAATAGACAAGAAAAAAACCGGGTCAGGAAAGAAGAAATAGAGGAGGAGAGAGGGAAAAATCAAGACAAAACAAGGTAGCAAATAAAATGATGTGTAGGTTAAATGACTCATAACTGGTTCAAGTAGCTACAGTACCTGTACCTGTACATCTGACACTGGTCACACCCTTGAATCCCATGAAATCAATGCTGCGCAGATGAATTGCGTGTATTACAATTATCGTCTAACATCATTGCGTCTGATAAACTGGTCTTCTTTGTCATAACGTTATATATGCTACAATAAAGCTTAAAGCTGACGCCACAATTAAATCATATCAACACCAAACTGATAGTCTGAATAAAATCATCCTGATATTGAGCTGTGTTAGAAATTAACAGCTGCACGAAAATATTCCTAGTCTCCCTGTTTAAAAAACAAAAAGGAAAATCCTTCAAACACCATGAAGTGTAGACATGATAGGCTACTTTCCACATTTCCAGCAGCAAAGCTGTCAATTAGGCCCATTATCTTTAACAGGGATCACTTCCTCCAACAAAACAAAATGTTGGCACTAATTAGTGGTGCTATTAAGTGTCCGCAAATGATCAGTTTCTTTCTTATGAAGGGGTGGGATGAAATTACAACTTCTTTCCACTCCTTTTTGAACAATCTTTTCATTGTCTGTTGTTGTTGCTTTCTTTTATTTTTTAATGTTCAAAATAAACTTTCAAATGAAAATCAATAAAATGAATTAAACTTCCCGTCATGACTGGGCTGCATTTCTGTCAGCAGAGTCATTTTTTTCAGAACAGCTGATTGGCCAGTGGGTGGTGCGTTTTATAGGATCAGATTCAACCCTGAACTTACCCTGCTCCGGAGCAAGATAGCCATTCAGAGTAAGTTACCGTGGTGATCTACCCCGATAAGAACTGAACCGGCTTCGTGAGACCGAAAACCCAGGGTTAACCCTGAAGTTACCTCGCTAAGACATTAATCCTGCTTCGTGATACAGGCCCCTGTGCCCTTACCTTGTGTGTATATAGCCTGCGTCTCCGTTTGTCCTGTGCCAGTTTGTCTTGTCCTTTGTGTGAGAGAACCAGCGTCGTGTCCATGCCATTGCTATTGTCAGGTTTTGTTGTTTTGATACTTTGTTTGTTCAAGTTTGATTTCTGTTTGTTTTCCCTAGTAGTAGTAGTTCAGCCTCTGTAGTGAGAACTTCTGTTTGTTTTCTTCGTCTAGCTTTAGTCGAGTGAGTTTTGCTTTGTTAGATATAGTGTTTATTTTCTAGATCGTTTTTGTTCTTAGATTAGTGCAGAGTTTTTTCCTCTGTCAAGAGTGATTTTCATTTTGTGCTTCTTTTTTTTTTTTTATTAATAAAACTTTTTTATTTTGAACTTTGGTTCCGAGTCGTGCATTTGGGTTCAGGTCCATAGTTCGGTCATGACAAATTCAATATTGGGTGATTTGCATTTTTGCATCGTCTACCATAGTCAGCGGCCCCTCTGTGATGGGTTGCACAATAAAAAGCACTGATTTTCTAAATGTGAAACTGTTCTATTCCGTGTTTTTACGGAAGAGGCCTCTGTGGCACATGGTAAAAACCCCATGAATGTCTGGATCTTAAATTATCAAAGAAAAAAGGTGCACGCACATTAGCAGGTGTTGCGCCGGTGTCCCATCTCAGACGAGTCAAACTGTGTCGCAGAAACACTGATTTGCAACATGAAACTCTTTTATTCAGTGTATTTACTAGTTTTAATCACCTGGTCCATTTGTTTTGGAGAGGAGGAGACTTCCGGCAAAAATTTGGCTCCTGGTAAAACCTCCTGAACAATGAACACCGGGAGAACTTTCAACTGGTTACCATCTGCCATCCACACAGCTAGGTGCCACTAAATCCCAATAAATCTCACACACTGTCCCGTTACGATTCTATCCATTCCTTTATTAGAACCATGAAAAACAGCCAAGCGTACATGTGTTTAGGTCGACTGGGGTGTGCACATACTTTTGACCATATTGTATAATGTAAATGAAATAACTTGAAATCACTAATAGATGACTATGTGTGGCTTTGATTCTTCATGCTTTAATTAGAAAGGTGAAAATCTTTCTTTGACTTAGAACTCTAACTAATTTTTAGACTTTGTCAGTGTAAATGCATGCCTTGAATACCTGTTCAGGTAAAACAAAATAAGACTGACAAATCATTTAAATCAGGGGTATCAAACTCATTTTAGTTCATGGGCCACAGACAGCCTAATTTGCCCTTAAGTGGGCCGAACCGGTGAAACTATTGTACAATAACCGTTAAATAATGACACATTCACATTTCTCCCTTTTTTTAGTGTAAAGAAGTAAATTCTGAAAGCATTCATCCCTTTACAAAACAGATGATGAATAGCCTGAGATGTCTTAAGAGAAATAAGTGCAATATCAGCAACAGTTTTGCAGAGAATTGTATTCTGCTTAGGGTGAAAATGCTTCTGAAGCAGCATTTTGCAACAAGAAGGCTACTCACTGTTAAACTTAGTCCTGAAATCTGGCACCTCTTGGCCTTCACAAGTGCATCAATATAAGTTGTGCGAAGTCATTTAGTGAGCCATACTGGAGCCTTTGATGGGCCAGTTCTGGCCTGTGGGCCTTATGTTTGACACCCCTGGTTTAAATGATTAAAAATGTTTTGTGACTGAATGAAATCAACAGGGTGATGCTTAAATAATAAAAGTTAGGAAAAAAAAGTTTTCTATGTTGAATTCGTTTTTTAAAGACAGGACCAAGGACATGAAGATGCAGCATTTCCTCTGCTTAGATTCTCAGATTTATCTCTCAAATTACCCACATTTTTTTCCTTTTTGAATCTTCCAAATCCACACTGAGACTGTGACAGGAGGAGTTATAAAGCACAGGGCTGCTTGATCAACATAAATCCCCACCACATTCAGAGGTTGCAGAGTTCATCCATAATTCATGTGAGAGGACGCTAAACAGATTGAATTGTCACAACTCAGGCTGGCACAGATGAGGGAGGCGAGAGAGGAATGAGCTGCTCTCTCTCTCACTCTCTCTGAGCGTCCAGATCAGGAATAGACTGTGCAGAGAAATGAGGGGAAATGATGCTAATACATGTGTGGATCACGTCTGGGCAGCAGGGATCCTCAAGTCTCTGTGTCAGCAAATCTTCAGCCTGCTTAAGCTTGCAGGCTAGTTTCACTGATACTGTTATGTTGCTGACCCTGACCTTTGACCTCCCTGTGGAAGAGAGAAGAATGAAAAGACAATAAGCTGCATGGATATTTACAGCATCAGTTTTCAATATTTTGTTTATTGACTTTAACATTTAATATGTTTACTTGCATGTTAATAATTCCAACTGTGTCTCTTGTGGTTTACAGTCTGTAAATTGACTAATTTGCAGCATCAGTTTCCACTAATAGTGGTATGTCTCCTCAAAGTTATATTTCTATGCTACTTTGTACTCTATGTGTTTGTACATCCCTTTGGACTTAAGCATCCACCAAATTAGTAAATGTAAATGGGGAGGAAACAGTTGTGCAGAAATTAATATATTTCAGCCTTTATTAGGTTTTCTATGCAACATTCACAGCCCTAAGCAACCCACCATTTGCTTTGTAAAGATCTATTGGAGTAATGCCATGCTGAGCAGAGAATGAAGTCATGCTACTTCTGTGTGTTTTGTAACTCAAACCTCTGTTGTTTGTGGTAAACCAGTCTGGCTGCGTGTCCCTGTCAGTGCATGTATGTATCCTACTCAGTAGCTGATTGCTACCGCTTTAAAATGAGCTCATACGTTGGTCACTGCTGATATCGGGACATGAGGCCCGTTTCCACCGCAGGAACTTCGGGGTAATTTTACGGGGCCGGGGCCATTGGTGCGTGTCTCCACCACAGGAACCACCCCCGAAGGAAAGAGTTCCGGAACTTTTACAGGGGCTAAACAAGTCCCTGCCTCGGAGTAGGTACTCAGAATGGCCCCGAAAAACTCCTGGCTGGGGCTTGGGGATTACTTGGTGCTGATTGGATATACTCAAGGCGGGATGTGACGTCAACAGAAAGCGACAAAATAGCCAGCATTTTTAAAACTCAGCAGACGAGGAGTCGCATTTTTAAAAGGAGTCAAAGAGGTCCAGGCGTTGCTGGCATTTTAAAATGGTCGCACAATGATTACGTCACATCCAGAGCCCGGTAACTTTACAGGAATCTTCCTCCTACTCCGCCCTCTCAGTGGAGACACGGCGGTTGAGAGGGCCGAGCGAGAAGACGTTCCTGTAAAGTTCCTGCCCCCCAGATAGTACCAGGAACTTCTTCAGTGGAAACGGGCCTATGGTGACGCTGAAGTGTTGCACCCACCCTCTGGTTTCTGCTCTGTCAGCACTGTCGCAGTTGTTTAACACTGTCTATGGAATTAGCACTATTGGCTGCTAGCTGCTGACTCAGCCACCTCCATGCTGAGAATCGTGTCCTTACGGGCATAGCTTTCATTTAGACACTGGGGGAGACAAGCATAAATCACAGGATTCGGGGGTCCTCCAGAAAATTTTAAGTAACTAACACTTAATTTCTTTAACACATTCTCACTCCGACCTCGTCACATATCAGTGTTTGGTCATGGACCTTCAACGTCCAGATACAAAGTGAAAGGTATCCTGGCTGTGTTGGTTGCAGACGTTCTGGGATGCCGTGTCAAGATCTGCCTGTTACATGCATTGTCTTCTTTGAAAATACACTTCGGGTTTCACTGGAAATTTACCATTTACCATTGAGGTTTTTTCCTCCAACAACTAAGGCACGTGGTTGGGTTTAGGCAACAAAAGCACATGGTTAGGTTGAGGAAAAAAACAGGGTTTGATGTTATAATCTTACAGGACGTGAACACCGCTCTACCAGGTCAAAGTCAGTGTTTGTTGGACCTATCCACCACATCTCCCACCCACCCTACTCGGACTTTCACTGCCTCAACTTTCATTCTTGTCCCACCGCGTTTCCTCCTGATGCCACCGAGCGCTGTTTAACTATAACGGCGACTGGCCATGCCAACATTTAAGGACAGCTTTTTGCATCTGTGTCTGATGTGGCAAGTCACTGCCCAAGTGTCGGATTTCGACGACTTCAGAGTGAGACCGAGTTGGTTTCTTCTGATGAACTTTATGCACCAATTTGTGTCTTTTCTGCAGCAATGTATGCCGTACATGTCAGTTATGTTGTTAAAAAAGTCCTCTGCGGGGTGTTGGTAGCGTAGTGGATAGTGCCGGTGCCCCATGGACTGAGGCAAAGCCTCGCTGCAGCGGCCGTGGGTTCGAATCTAGCTTGCGGCCCTTTGCTGCATGTCAGTCCCCGCTTTCTCTCTGTCTCCCCATTTCACTCTCTGTCCTGTCAATAAAGGCAAAAAGCCCATAAAACTAATCTTAAAAAAAAAAAAAGTCCTCTGCTACTTAAATTTTTTATTGAGGGGGACAAATGCACATGCTCTAAATATGGAGGGGGACATATCAGTCTTACAATTTACTCTGAGGTGTAAGCACATCAGTAAGGTCATGTCAACACAAGAGACAACATGAATAACGATGGTGGTAAAAATAAATTGACAATCTGGGTTTAAAATAAATAACTTCTTGATGACAAAAAAAATCCTGCATGCTCCTTGTCTTGCACATCTAATAGGATGTTTGTTGTACCCATGGTTTTAGTCATTAACCTTCCACACAAAGGGTTTACATCATCTCATGTCATTGGGGAAATGGGCTACTGGGAAACATAGAACATGTTTAACCGATCTTCACTGTCTGGTTAAAATCAGGCTTTAGTGTGAATGTAAATATACTGATTGCTAATATTGATTGAATCCACGCTGACTGTGTTCATGGCTGCTTGTCCAAACAAGAATTTTAAAAATTAATGGAGGTCAAAGGTCATTGACAAAGTAGGCATTTATTCAATGTGGAGTTCAGTGTTTTAGCATCTGAAATCAACTTTGACTGGAAACGAATATCTAATGACAGCAAGGTCAGAGGCCAAGTCCATTAAAATTTTAGTCACATAAAAACTTAAACTGGTCTTCTTCCCTCCTTAAAGGGCACATTCAGTCTGACAGTTTTCTATATTTTCATTCTGACCTTGCTGAGAGTTTCAAATGTAATCCCCTCGAGGCCAATTTGTGATATTGGGATATATAAGTGGAATTGACTTTCCCTGACTTTACTTCAGATAATTATGCAGTAACCCAAGAAAACAATGTTCGCCGTAGTGACATGAAAATGACCCCATAAATCAAATATCAACTGTGCTTGTGTCATAGAGAGGCATTGTCAAGGTGCAGAGCAAATAATTTGAATCACTGATACGGCCCACCACTGCCATCACCTAACATTATTAATTTGCATATGTGTATGCACCATCTCTCTGCAGAGTTGCCCTTTCCAAATGCCACGAAAGGTCAGAAAGCAATAAGTCAAAGTGCCGCCGTGCTTGGCAAGAGTGCCTGATTTTGCACAGTATCTTATGCATCATTGGTGCGTTCAGCAGAAAACAGTAAACATAACAGAGAAATTGATCTGGAATTAATCATTAAGTCATTTAGTGTTTTCTTGTCACTGGTTTGATTTAAGAGCCCGGACCTGCGCACCTCGACATTTTAATGTACAGCATTTTGAGCTGCAATGGGGTCGGCGGAGTTCAGGCAGGTTGCAGACAAATATTGATGCTCTGTGTTTTATATTTTTATATTTGAATCAATACAGGGCCAGTGTTTCTGTATGAGTGATGAAGCCCTCGGGCAGGGTATGATCGCTTCCCGTTGAAGCACTACAACTCAAACTGAAGGCCGGGCTGCTGGAAAACATGCTGGAAGATTCTGATGCTAAAATCCGATGAATAGTTGCTTCTGAATAACTTGAAATTCTAAAAATGACTTCTATCTGCTGTTTTATGAGTTTGGGTAGACTCCTCCCAATTTAACAGATTGCAGCATAGTATGTTTGCTTTCCCATTCACTTACTCTGCTAGACACAAGATCCCAGGACTTGTTGGACCCCAAACAGCTGCAACTGGTTACATATGTACTGCACGTTGCACATTTTTGCATAATACATTTGGGTTTTTGTGTTGTGTCACCTCTGTATATTTTTGTATACTTTGCTAATGCTGCTCATTACTGTTTCTTTTGTATGTATTGTAGACCTATGCATCAAACATTTCATTTGTAATTTTTTGTATGTAGTTTATGTCACTTCTGTATGTTTTGGTGTGTTTTGTTAATGTTGCACCAGCAGTAGCCATGGCCGGAGGTGTTATGTTTATGGGTGTCCGTTTGACCGCCCCTTTGTTGGTGCCGTAGCATTGTTCCGACCTCTCATTAGTCCGAAGTCCCGTTGTTCCGATATGTGATTATACTAGGCTTTGTGTACCATAGAGGATCAGCAACTCAACAAAAGTAGGCTACTGGTTGAGATACAAGTGTCATAGAGAGGAGAGAATGAAACACCATAACCTCCTGTTATCAACTCTGGGGTCCGGGTTGTGTGGGGAGGTTTCCGCGGTGCTGAATGGCTCCCAGCGGGCGTATTTCTGTCTTGATGATGATCGGCTCTGGGTCAGCTGGGAAAGGCTTGACGCGGAGCAGGCTCACGGCTTATGTGTTTGTCACTTTCTTTTTCATTTTAACCCACACCATGATCTTTTCCTGACCCTAACCAAGTGGTTTTTGTGCCTAAACCCAACCAGACCTTAACCGCAGAGCATCATGATGATTGCGGAACAACGGGACTTCGGAACAATGGGTTTAATGTGGTTGGAACGACTCAAGTGGTCAAAAGTCAAGGTCACAGTAACCTTGCAAATGCTTCATTCTTGTGAATGCAATATCTCAAGAACACCTTGAGAGAATTTCTTCAAATTTAGCATAAACATCCACTTTGAGTCAAGGATGAACTGATTTCAATCAGGAAAGACTCATACTGGTGATTAGACCACATCATGATGTCATCTATTCCAGGAGGATGGTAAAGAGGAAGGTAGTAGATAAGGGATCCCACCCCGATAGAATCTAAACACTGGTGGTGGTAATGGTGGTGATGAGATGAGATGAAGAGGGAGCTGAGGATCTGAATGTGAAGAGGAGAGGGCTTTGATGAGCTTGTCCTGGGCACTGGATAAGGTGACGAGAGGTGAATGGGGTGGAGGAGGGCGTGACGATTCCACCTCAAATGACAGCTGACAGGAGCGGGGAGGAGAACAGATTTAAAGTTTGGCAGCAGCAACATGAATGGCTGAAGAAGATCATGGCAAAGTGTGACTGGCTAACCAGGAGAGGAAACAGCCATAGTCAGCTGATTGGTGGAAGTGGTGGGAGTGGGACAGAGAAAAATTTGTGAATGAATATAGCATAAAGAAAGTCTTCCTGACTGAACTTAGACTGAGCTTCATCAGAATTTGGTGGTCAAAGGCCAAGGCCACAGTGACCTTGCCTGTCGCATTCTTCTGAACGTGACAGCCACAATACCCAGCTGGAAGAACCACACCTTGTCTGGTGGTAAGGTGATCACCTTCCATTCTGTTATAATAAGCTTTCTCCCCAACATAAGGGATGTCTGGACCCAGTCTGTCTGGGGTGCAGGCAGGGGTTTTAGAGGGACAGGATCATCCAGAACAAACAAGATTGGGCAAAATGGGATGTCTAATATAAGGATTGTTTTAATATTCTCTAATGGACGGCAGACCAGAATTTTTGTGTAACAGGACAGGAGCATGCCAACACTCACCCCACACCTTCAGCAATTCTGGCTGTCTCTTAATTTCACCCTAAATAACCTTGAGGGGGACCAGTATACCCTGTTTTATATTTTAAACTACTTAGTTCCCGTGATATTTTCTTATAGTTCTTTAAAATGTTGGTCCATTCCTGCTCTGTGAATGTGAGATTAAGATCATTCTCCCAGGCTGATTTAAGATTAGAACCCTGATTGCCAAAAATAAGCAACAGGGAGTAGTATTTTGAAGCCTTGTGGCCAGTACCAAATATTTTAACCACATCAGAGGGAATGTCAAAGCTTGGCAGGGAAGCTGTAGAATGAAGGGATAACATTTTATATGCAAAAGGTCAAAGGTCAGCTTCACAGTGACATCATAATGTTTTACAAAAACACATTTCTGGCCATTATATAACATCATATCTGAAGAACAGGAGGGAAAATATTTGGTCAGATACTGAATTGAGTACAGTAACATTGAAACTGTGCTGATCGTTGGTATCATCTGTGCTGCCAGGGGGAAGATTTTAGTGAAGCATCCATGTTTTCACAGACATGGATCCAAACTGTAACCGTAACTTGACAGATCCATGGAGGCATACAACTGCAAAGCCGTAACTGTTGTTATTATATGTACTTTGAGGCATGCTTTGTGATATTGGGCTTTAAACCTTGACTTAGCTGTAATATCAAAATGATCAGGGACGTCTCATTAATGATGTTGTCATGGTGATCAACAGAATCCTAACCAGGTTTTCTTGTGAATGCCACATCTTAAGAACACCTGAAGAGCATTTCTTCAAATTTAGCACAAACATTCACTTTGAGTCAAGGATAAACTGATAAGTATTTGGTGGTCAAAGGTCAAGGGCACTGTGACCTCGCCTGTCGCATTCTTGTGAATGGTAAATCTCAGGGAGGCTTTGAGGGAATTTCCTCATATTTGACACAAACGTCCACTTGGACTCAAGAAAGAACTGATTAGAATTTGGAGGTCGAAGGTCAAAAGTCAAGGTAACAGTAACCTTGCAAAGGTCTCATTCTTGTGAATACAATATCTCAAGACCACCTTGAGAGAAATTGTTTAAATTCAAAAATTCACTTTGAGTCAAGGATGAACTCATGAGAATTTGGTGGTCAAAGGTCAAGGTCACTGTGACCTCGTCATTCTTGTGAATGGGAAATTTCAAGGACACCTTGAGTGAATTTCCTCAAATTTGACACAGACGTCCACTTGGACTCAAGAAAGAACTGATTAGAATTTGGTGGTTGAAGGTCAAAAGCAAAGGTCACTGTGACCTAATGAAACATATTTTTGGCCATAACTCAGGAATTCATGCACTAATTATGACCAAATTTCACACAAATGTCTAAAAGAATAAAGTGATGAGGTGATGATGTTTTTTTAAATAATCAGTATTTGTTATTGTTTTCTTTTGAACAGAAAAAAACAGCATCAAATGGGATACATCATAACTGATCTGAACTGATTTTCACTCGTCTCTTTACTTGATTACAAATTCTTCATCACAGCCACATCACCTGAACACTTCTGGGTCTTCTAGTATGTGTCACTTGATTTACATTTTGTCTTCTGGTCATAGTTCTGTTATATCCATAGAAAGCACTGTCTTCTTCCGCAGAGTGACTGCAGAGAATACATAACCATCGTACTGCTTTGCTTTTGTCCCCCCGCAAATGTGTCGTTTTTAAAATTAATTTTGACAGCTTTATCTCGGTCCTCACTGCCTGCTGTCTTACCTCAGAGTAGATTTATACTTTATTGTTTCTCAGTCTCTCTGTTTCTGTCTGTCTCCGTCAGAGCGGATCTGTCTTTATCACTGGTTGAATAGCTGAGGTAATGGATTAGACCTGGAGAGCCAAAATTGGTTTCATTCTGTAATGTTGGCAGTTTTCTCTCCGCTTTTCATCCATCTGCTGATATTTCGCTGCTTTTTGCATTATTGGTGGTACTTTTGCAGAACCTTTGCAACATTCACAACGAAATTAGACCACAAAGGATGTGTATTATTATCCCAAGGTCTTCACTGGGTTTCTGTATCTGTGTGTGTGTGTGTGTGTGTGTGTGTGAGTGTGTGCAGTATGTCAGTATATTATCTCTTGATTGTGGTGAGTTTATGACAGATATGGGTTTAATCATAATCACTAAACATGTCATTGGGCTATATCATCTGTTTTTTTAATTACATTGATTGGCATCAAAACCAAATATTGTCTAATAACTTGTCAGTAATGAAAAAAAACATATGTTTGTGATAACTGCACTGTTTTGCCATGTTTTTTTGTTTCACGAGGCAAAGCGTTCCGCCAGCGTGGCTCTTCAAGACTGAATACAATCTGTCAAATTCAACAGACCTGTGCTCAAAGGTAAAGCAGCTTCAGATTGTGATGCCGTCTTTTTCTGAAGACCGTGTCACGCTGTTGAGACAGCTTATCAGATCCCCATCTAGAAATAGTCTCCACACAGAGCAGACCTGTTTGTCCTTTCACGTTCCACACACTGTCAGAAAATGAGACACTGGTGGAAATTTTCCATTCCCCTCAGTGACAGGCCGGATAATTGGCTTTCAGTCACATTTACCCCGCTGGAGAAGCAGGTGCTTTTTAGAGACGTGGTTTTCATAAACTGCTGTGTCACATCTGCTGAACACGAGGCAAAGATATGGGGGTAATATGTGAGTGGATGGATTTGCAGCGTTGAAAGCTGAGGGCCTTAGTCGCAATTTTATAGTCACTAAATTGGCGGCCCTCATGTAGGCTAGAAAGCGGTGTTAATCTAGTTTTAATCTGCTTTTAAAAATTATAGCTACTTCCCACTGCATGACAACCTGAATGGATTTGGCTGATAGCCTTTCTATCATCTTTTCACTTAATGCTCAGTTTTTGTCTTTCTTTGTTATCCTGTCTTTATATCTCCACTTAAAGTAAGGCTGCTCATTCAAGCCATAATCGTTTCCTCCAAGGGAACCTTCCCCGCCCAAAGCTCTCTGATTTGCCTCTCTTGTCACCTCCTGTGTTTTTTTTCCTCTTTTTTATGACTTTAATCATCTCTGTGACTGATGGCGCTAAAACACACTTTTACCAAATGTTAATCTCATAATCATTTCATCTGACAACACACAAGCTGCGATAGCTTTTAGCCAGCAGTGATTTATTCATGGTTGGAGTAATATTGCTCTTCAGCGTGGCCCATTTCCTTGAGTCTCATGGGATGTCATATAACGCTCAACTTGTCACACCAGCTCCGAGAGAGAGAGGAAGGGAGAGCGAGAGAGAGGTGCAGGGACAACTTTGAATACATTGAGAGACCACTTTACATGTTATTGCCTCTTAGAGGCATTTCCCTGATGATATAAACCTCTAAATTGCAAAGTGAAAAACCTGTTAATGTTTCGGCGCTCCATCATCTGCCACTTTAAAAGTCAATCAGTCAGCACACAATCAGTATTCCCCTCCACTCATGAGCCGTACATGGGTGAGGAGAGACACCAGGCTATTACGTTTCCACAGTCTCCTGTCAAAGATATCCATTAAAGAGTCTTTATTGAGCCCAGGACCATTACCAACAAAAAAAGGTAATCCAATTGTCTTTACTCCTTTAGTGTTTTTTTATGGTGTCCTCTCTCTCCATCGTTCCCTCCCCTCTGTATTACATCCTCGTCCTTTCTTGGCTATTAGGCGAGCATGATGAGGCAGAGAGTTTGCACATGAGAGCAAATATCACATTAGACGAATGACAACAAACAAAGAGCATCATTAGTAAACCCACATAATACAGACGGCTACACATCTAAGTGGGCTTTAAAAGCTTTCTCGCGCTCGCCGGATTTGCTGACTGGCTGCTTCCCCAAATTAACTCTAACAACTCATAATGTGTCCAGTCTGCTTTAACAGCCTCCATTATTCTGGTTTCAGGCTTTCCACAAGATTTTGGAACCTGGTTGCAGGGATTTGCTCCCATTCAGCAACAAGAGCAGGAGTGAGGTTGGACACTGATGTTGGATGATAAAGACTGGTGTTTCAATTTATCCCAAAGATGTTGGATGGGGTTGAGGTCAAGGTTCTGTGAGGGCCAGTCAAGTTCCTCCATACTGCGGGGAAAACATGTCTTTCTGGACCTTTCTGGCATTGTGTCTGGAAAATAAGAGAAGGATCTTCCCCATGCTGTTGCAAGAAACGTGGAAGCACATCATATTTTTCTAAAAAAGCATTATATGCTATAGTCTTATAATTTGGATTACTGCTTACTGTGGCCTACCATACCAAATGGCATTTAGTGACTGGTACTAACTCTGACTAAAGAAAGGCTAAGACACCTACAGTAATAAGAGCTCAGACAGTGTTATGACTAGTAAGACAAGTGCACAGTGTTCTTTGCTACAGGGGGCTCAGTGGTGGGAAGTTCATTTTCTTAAGCACTGTAGTCATTCCAAAAAAAAAAGAGGTACAAGGATAATATTAAAACCAACAAAAAGAAGTGCCACATAGACCTTAAAGCCTGGGAAGACATGGCAAAAGACAGGGTGACCTGGAGAAACCTTGTCCGTCCCAGACTCAGAAAGGAGAGAGCAACCATATAACAGACACAACCCAAATCCACCACCACTGCATTCCCTTGTCCACGCTGCGCAAGAATAATCGGGTCCAGAATTGGCCTCCATGCCCACCTGAAGACCCACAAGGACCAAGAAGATCAGTCATACTCGACTACGAGTGACTGCCGATGATGATGATGATGATGATGATGACTTATTCAGAGGTATTTCTGCTTTCTGCTACTATACACTTTACACCATTTCTGAGGCAAATATTGTAGCCTACTTTTTACTCGACAAGAACTGACTGACACAGTTTCTACTTTGGAGATAAACATTTTATAAGTTTATAAAACACAACACAGTGGTAGAGGTTAAACTGCCCAACACTATATGAACTAAAATTAATTCTCCTAAAACATTAAAATTTTGCATAATTCAATGAATCAGTGATAATAATGCAATCATCCTGAATCTTAATATAAGATGTAGAGAGGCCTGTCATCTGCATAATGAGTAATTTTACTTTGGATACTTAGGTACATTTCACTGATAAAACTTGTGTACTTTTACTACCAGGGTGTAGGATTGTGGGGGATATTTTGGTAGAAATGGAATATAATATAATAAGTATGTTTTCTTTAGTGTATAATCACCTGAAAATAAGAATTGTTGGATTTTCAATACCATACAATGAGCCATTTATATCTACATAGGGAGCAGGTCCTCGTCAGAGATCGCCAGGTTGAACCGCCATCTTTGCCCTGAGCAAACACACAAAACACAGGCTCCAGATAGGAACATTCGCATTTTCACATTTATCACCACGGGTAAAGGCCCGTCTGCAACAAGCAGTGTCGTGAAACACTGATTTGTAACGTAGGGCTGCTTTACTCAGTGTTTTTGCCATATTTAAATCTCCTGGTCCATCTGTTTTGAAGAGGAGGAGACCTCTGCGGATAAGTCGGGGAACCAGGGGAAGTTTCAGCTGGGTGTAATCTTCACCACTATATGCGACTAAATCCCCCTAAATCTTACACACTGAACCTATAAGTCAAAATCTGAGCATGGGAAATTTTTATAATGAGCTTTCGCTGCTTTTACTTTAGTGAAGAATCTGAACCTCTTCCCTCACTGCAGGGGTCTGCACAAACACAACTTTGTTCACATGTACCAACTTCTATTTTAGGATCTTTACAAATAGGGGCACTCAGCCGATTTTGTACATAAAAAAGTGAAAGCTGACTTGTCATGGGGAGTACTCAGCATGTGTAAACAGTTGTATAATGTATTCTCGCTCTCAAGGGAGCTTTCCCAAGTCAAAGAACATAACCCTAATGTCACGATGAATCTGGAGGATGGAGACGTGGAATATTTGAGAGAAGAACTCCATTTTGAACTGGGGGTGTGAAGTTGGAAAGATGAGGGCATTTACCAGACAGGGAAGGTATGTTCTGTTACTGCCTATACAATATAATATATCAGAAAATACCTATACAGGGGATGATAATACCAAATTAAGTAGTGCACATAATTAATGAATTAACATCCTATTGAAGTGCATTGTTGGAATAGTAGAACTCATTGTTTTGAAGCTTGATCCATACAAGTCTGAACTAAAAGTCAGAATGTATCGGCCTTTACTGCTTTGATTTTAACCATGTTTTTTGTTGTTGTTTTATCTGTCCCGCAAGACTCCACACTTCATGGGAGTCCAACTTTAGATCACAGAGATGAAATCATAAATTCAATACTTGTGCTCTAACTAAAAATGCTGACATACAAAGCAATACAAAGCAAAGTTTGTCTGACATGAGGCTGTGCACGACACAGTATGTGAAGGAATTTTATTGTCAGCGTCCCCTGCTTTATACTCATGTGTGAGCCTCTGTCTCCCCCGTGTGGTTTACGATGGAATAACACCATGGCGATGTCAACAGATCTGTGCTCATTCATGTTGAGTAGGCCTACTGTTTATCAATATCAGGCAGGAACAATACAAACCAATTCACTCAGGTTATTCAATTTACGTATGAGTCTTTACGGTGGTAAACGACCAACTGTAACAAATACTTATTCACAATATTGTGTCACCAGTCTCGTCCGAAGACCCGACCTCACAGTGCAGTTTCCGACTTTGTGAACGCCCGTTCATGCAAGTGCATTTAGATCCGTGTATCACGCATTCGAGCTGCCAAAATGCCTTGTAACTCATTTCTTACAAAAGCTGATGAAAATTTACTATCGCTATTCTGCTGTGTGGTTGAAACCCCCTTCCACTGGCGGTGACGCCACCTTTAAAACTCTATTCATAGTAGAAAACATGACGCCGAATGTTACAGGAAGAGCCGCGAAAAGACAGACGTTCTTGACAGCCAATGGAATAGCACCATTTGCACACTAGTCCCGCCTTTATACAAAATTGACCAATCGTCGCCCTGGATTGGAACTTCCGCCACGGAGACGGAGCATGTCCATTGTACGAGGTGTTCTGAAAGAGTACCGCGATTGTTGAGCTGCAGTCTGATAAATGCGTGATTTCTTTAAAGTTATTTCATTCGCTGTAGCCGGTCGTCGCCTTTTAACTCCGAGTCGTCTGAGATTTACGTCATATGTGAGTCTTACGGGAAAGTAACGGGTGGTTACAGGGAAGAACAGCGACGGTCCCACCATAGGAATTTCTTCGTTAGCGGCAGCTCAGCCACCTTGCGGTCTTGCTAGCACCGGGGCAAGCTAACGTTAGCTGCAGCTGTGTTGTTGTGTGTATCTGGCGGATATCTGCTGGGATATGTCTTCAACCAGAGAGTGTAACGTTTTAGCATAGGTCGGCACAGTTACAGATAAACAACAGGGGCTGTTAGCTCTCGAAGTAGCCACTTAGCCGAGCTAGCTAGCTAACGTTAACGCCACCGGATTGTCTTTCACAAAAGGGCAGCGCGTGAACAAGAGACTTGGAAGCCAGGCTAGCGCTGTTTTATCTACTGTTTTTTAATTTGCTGGGCTGTTGCACACAGAGCAAAACAACAGTACAGAATGAATGGGTTCAGCACAGAGGAGGACAGCCACGACGGACCGCCGGCTCCGCCGTTTTATGGACAGAGCTGCTGTCTGATCGAGGACGGTGAGCGCTGCGGCCGGTCAGCTGGAAACGCCTCCTTCAGCAAGAGGATCCAGAAGAGCATATCCCAGAAGAAGCTCAAACTGGACATTGACAAGAGCGTAAGTGCAGATATGTGATCATGTTATTCTGTTTTGACGCTCAAAGTCAGCTAGCTCCCAGCCGGCCACCGTAAGTTGACGAAAACAAACAAAAGAGCATATTCGTAGATTTCCTGTTGCTGTAAATGGCGAATGGTGGCGTCATCTGTAACTTTATTTGTTCTCACGCCGTTTAAATGTCAGGCTAATGTTAGCTGTTCGAGCTACCTGGGCGACGTGCAGGACAGCAGGATCCTGTTCACAACAAGTTACAGCGTATTACAACAGTTTCCTCCACCACGCCTCCGCTGCTCGTCATAAAATGGCTGTAGGGAAGCAAACTGTGCTGCTTCACCTCAGTCCAGTTACAGTAACATAGCTTGATTCAAAGAAGCACAAACTACCAGCAGTCATGTTAGTTGAAATACCTGGAGATTCACATATTAGTACCACATCTAAACCATAACACTGTCTTTAGTTTGCATTTTGTCTCACTGCTTTCCTATCACATGCTGTGTCTTTAAATGTCACTTATGTTGTGCACAGTGTGTGCAGTGGCCTACAGAACGCCAATAAATGTTTTATATGCCTTGCCAGGAGACAATGGGAGAAACCTATCGAGCTAGACTTATGATCAAGGCTGTCCCAAGGCCCCAAACCCTCAGTGCCTCGGTGCCCTTAACTTCCCTGTGTGGTCATTTGAGCCACAACATAGTTGTCAAGCTGTCAGCACTTCAAAGCCCAAACAGTTCCACAGCTCTTGTTTTTATGTCTTTATTTAGACTAGACTTTAGGCCTACATATTATATCAGTGCTGCACATCACAGCATTTATAGCTTAGTGAGTTTGTTTCCAGTGCTGCCCTTTGACTTTTTTTTTTGACAAATACACACCTCAGCAACATTCAGAGCAACACAAATGATTCAATGAAAATAATCTAGCTCCAGTATCTTTATTTAAGGTTGTATTATACTCACATGTTGCATTTCCTTAAGTAAATTTATCTTAAACTCACCACAAAGCAAACCTGGGGGCTTTGCAGTGTGTTCCTGGTATGTGTAAGCTCATGCTTGCCCTGTATCTAGTGAGTGCTTAAGGCAACAGGATACATACACAATGCACCAACAGTTTAAGGAGCCACAGGGGTCAGTGGGGTCCTTCAACTCAATAGTGCCCCAGGTCCCCTAGCACACAGCAGGGTTGTACACAAATGCAGGGATGTGTAATGAATTCTGTGAGCCACTCTGCCTCACTTTATTCGTTGTATTTATCCGCTCTAAGATTTATAGGAAGCATCCTGTGACCCAAACAGTGCAGCCAGAGGAATGAGCACAGTTGACTTTAGTGTGTTCTGCTGTTTGCCCAGATGTTTTTAAAGGCAATGAGGGTCATGTGACAAGTCACATGTTGTGGCCCAGAGGAATCGATGCACATGAGTTCAGAGGGCGACAGAATTAATAGTGCATTTTCAGCTGACACAGTACATGCACATGAAATGAAGTTTCAGTTGTTCAGTTCTTGACAGTACAAACAACCTGTAGTTGGAGCTGAACGTCGATTCTCATACTATTTTATGACCAAAATGTTTCTGTAGCATTAGTTATTAAAATCAGTTAGGTACCTAGGTCTTGTGTGCATGTTCTTTAATTAGATGCTTCCTTTTTTAGCCATAGCTTCAACAGCTTGTGCAGTGTTCTTGTACAGCTGTTTGTGTTAAGATGACATTAAACACTACTGTTCCTCCAAGTAAGGTGTTTTCTAAAAAGTATTGTTTTGGTGTCAGTACAGAAAGTTTGGTATCATATTGAGACTGGTATTGATGAATTTCATGTCAGCCTAGTCTTCCACTGAGTATTGCTATGAGCTTAGACTGATTCTGTGCGGCTGCTAAACTAAACAGGTTTTGTACATGATATGCGACTCTTTTTAATACTCATTAATATCTTTATAGGTGAGACACCTTTATATCTGCGACTTCCACAAGAACTTCATCCAGAGCGTCCGCAACAAGAGGAAGAGGAAGACCAGTGATGACGGAGGAGAGTCCCCAGATCATGATGTGGAGGTTCCTGAGGTAATGTGGACTGAAATGTGACTCACAGTGTTCAACACAGACGTGACAGTTGATGCACAACAGAAAAAGAAGCACTTCCGTTTGATTTGCGGAAAAACAAACGAAAACATGACAGCGTATTCGAAACCCTAAATAACCAACTCATTGTGGAATTGTTGTAAGAATACGCTTGCTTAAATATCATTACTCTTTAAGAAATGTATATTTATCCTGTGCTCAGTTGTGCGTGTGTGCTTCGAGTGTTTGTTGCTGCAATGACCCGATTTCTCAGTGGAGATCATTAAAGTTTCATCTCCTTTAAAAGCAGAAAAAGAGGCAGAAGCCTCTGGGAGTCTAAAGCAAATGATGGAAATTTGTCCAAGATGGAGGCGGGTTGGAAAGTTACTATCTCTTATAATTCACTGACTGACTGCATCCCCGTCTCTGTTGTGTCGTCAGGTCGACCTTTTCCAGCTGCAGGTGAACACATTGAGACGCTACAAGCGACACTACAAGCTGCAGACCAGGCCTGGACTCAATAAGGCCCAGCTGGCAGAGGTAGAAGAACTGAATGAATGTGGAGATGTAGTCCACTGCATGTTTGGTGTCATGTACTTTGCACTGTACAGGGCGATGTTGTGTTCCTTCCCTGACCATGAAACCACGTCAGTCCTGCGAATTAGCCCAATGCCAACTCAGGAACTGTACCTGCATTTTCACTAGGTGGAACAGGATTTAAATTTGGCTTCTCTGGTGCAGTTCCTTGTTTCTAAAAAGTTAATTTGCTGTTTAATTTAATGGTAAATTGAAATAAACAAACCATAAAACAATCAGCAGATTGTCACTGCTTTGGGGACGGGCGCCAGGAGTATATCTTGATTAATGTTTTTAGAGATGTATTACTGTAGATATTGACTCTGCACAAATGTTTAGCCTCTGTTATCAGTTTATTTTGTTAAAAACTTAACATCAGTGCTTTTAAGAATTACAGAAATGTAATTTCACAACTTACAAGTAGCATCCTGGGAGGAAGCTCCTCTTTTTAAATGATTTCTTTGGAATAACCAGGCTTGTTGTTCATATTGTGTAACATTGGAGGCCATTGAGCCGCCCTCATTAGGCGTACCCAGCCTCTTTCTTCTCAACCCTCGGCTCCATATTACTCATTTACTGTGATATACGTAGTGTTGCAGTTCCTATTCCACAGTAATTGGTCATGGAGAGATTGTTAGACTAATTTGCCAAATGGACAGGTGGACTTCATGCAGCTGGCTCGGCCCTCATCCTTACAAATACCTCCTGTATGCAGCGCTCTCAGTCAGCCTGCGACGGGGGGGTGGGGTCGGACATGACTCGGCTGTCGCACTAACAGTGCGAATTAATGAATAAGACTGGGCTGTAAGTTGAATGTTTCCCCAGGCTTTTAGTCAGGTTCAGGCCCTCCTATTAATGACCCTCCCACATCATTAATAAAGCACCAGTCAACAGCCCACAACCAGTTACAGCTGTCCCCATGTTCAGCCGCATTCAGGAGAATCAGTGGCCACAGAGCAGAGCAGTGAGAGGCTGCATAGAGGATGTTTGTTTTCTTCTCTTTGAGGGTGTTTTTAAAAATTCAAACAACCAGTGGTTAGGCTTCAGCTAATTAAATGTCTCCCAATGGGAAATACCCATCTGTTAGTATCATCAAAGATTTTAGTAGTTCTCAGTTTAGCTGTGCACACTGATCATATTAGTTATGTCTTGGATGAGATCTTTTTTTTTTCATACCGCCCTGATATGGGTATGCAGTATATTAGAGTGTGGATACCCAACCTGAGCCTGACGGGTCAGGCCGGACTCAAGTAACAAATCAGAAATTTTGCTCAGGTTCGGTTCGGGTTCGGTCTGCTTGACATGCTGCTGTGTTGTGCTGTGCTCTATTCAAGTGCTGGAATTTGTTATTGACATGACAACGCCTGAACACAACACAGGCCAGTAGTAACATTTCAGGCAGGGGCTGGTAAATATTCAGACTGAACTAATGAAAATGTACCCTAGACAAAACGTGCTATCAGGAAAGTTTAAAACTGACTAAATCCATACAGGGAAATTGGCAGTATGGAGGCATTTCGATTTAGTAGTCAATGCAGGTGATAACGAAGCAGTTGGTTTTGTGTGTGCTGTGCGTGCGGCATGTTTGACTGCGTGTAACAGCAGCCCTTTGATGGTAATTTCGGGGAACAAACTGTGTCGGGCTCGAGTCGGGTTCAGACTTAAAAATCAGAAAGGCTGTCTGGGTCGGGTTATAACTGACTTGGGTCGGTTCAGTCAGGAAAATGCGACCTGAGCCGCGCTGTACAGTATGTGATGGTATTGTATTTACAAAAATGTAAGACCTGAGCTGCTGGTGATGGAAGTCATTGTCTAACCTGCACTCCTGTGTGTCTAATATGCAGTTAGCCCAAATACCTACGGCCCATAGAATAATGAATAGATAGGAAGAAAGCGCCCTTCTTGTTGGAGGACCCAATGGCACTTGTTGCAGTGGTGGATACCAACACATCTTTGGGCTGAATGGAGATGAATTGTTGTGGCTAATGAACTACTTTGGTAGTTGGAAGAAGGTATCTTGAAAGAAAGTTTTATGTGGCGATACTCCCAAACAGGGGCAGAGGCATTCTTCTTTTTTACTTAGTGTAATGTTATCCCCACCGCTCAGCGTTGCTATCTTTGTAGCTCAGCTGCCTGTTCCACTATTAGAGACTGAACTCACACTGAACCTCATACAATACATCGCCTCAATACAGCATCTCCGAATCAGTTTAATAGAAAGAGGAGTGTCTGTATTTTTGACAGCATTGAGAATCATACCTCAGGGATTTCTAAATACCCCAATATATGGTATTCTAGTACCTTGATATCATCCAAACTGTCAGCTGCAGTTAAAGAAGTGGTAAAAAATCCATCATTAAGCATTTGAAAATTGTAAAAAAAAAAAAAAAAAAAAAGTTACATTAACCTACTATTTTGTGTGTTTGATAACTGGCTGGTAGATAAGAGAGCAGGGTCAGGAGAAGTCATAATACTCATCAACCTTCAATAAAGCGGTGCGCAACATTAAACGTGTTGTAGCACAGCATACAAAGTTACAAGTGTATTCAGCACCCTCTTCAACACCTTGGAGAGCCGGTGCTGAGAAGCTCTCAATGGTGTGTGTGTGTGAACACGAACGTGAATTTGATCACATGGGAGGCTGGACCCTGAACACCAGACAATTCTTGAATATAAATGCTATGCAGATGAACATAAGAAATGTTTATGTTCCTTTAACCTCCTTTTCCTCCTCTGCAGACGGTGAGTCGTCACTTCAGGAATATCCAGGTGAATGAGAAGGAGACGCTGACCTACTTTATTTACATGGTGAAGAGCAGCAAGAGCCGCTTGGACCAGAAAGGAGACGGCGGCAAACCGCTGGACTAAACTCCGCAGCGACCACCACAGCAGCAGTAGCTCCAGACTAAACCAACAATTCTCCACAGCTTTCCACAAAAAACCTGGACACCACTAACAGCAGCAGCAACCAAAACCAGCTCCTCCTGCAGCCCTGCCACCGTCCCACTCCTCTGTAAGACCACAATACAAACTCTTGTTGTCCTTAGAGGACGTGTCTCTGAAACGGAGGAGAATTCAGGGTGGGATGAGTTATCTTTAGCTCAGTATACCCTCTTCACATAAAAACTGTCTTCGCGCATGTCGTCACGATGGTCATTTCCTCTTCCTATCCTCCGCAAAAACCAGGTCTCTAAAGACTGTCGTGGACCAGGACTCACTCCGCAGGGTTTTTACGTCGTTATGCTGTAATGTAAACTGTCTATATGTACAAAAGAACAGCGTCCGATCTGCAGTTGGTTGAATGCAATGTACAATAGCTGCCTTAAGAGTAAAAAAAAAACGAGGGGTATTTTTTTCTTTGCCGAGTTGACTGTTAACACGTTCACCAAGAGAAACGCTTGTGCCAAACAGGAAAGCTTGTTGGAACTGAATGATGCTGAGTGGGGTTGTTTTTTTATTTTTAATAATGAATGAATGACTGGTTGGGAGGGGGCGCTGCCTTTGCTAAAGTTACACCCAGCATATCAGGGCTCAGGGTCAGTTTTAGTGGCACCAAATTCACACAAAACTCAATAATGTTTAAAATATTCTAGAACAAGCTGATCTCAGTCCCTACGTCATTTTTTTCGTCACCCTTTTCCAACTGGACGTGATGCGTTTAAAGACAGGTGGTGGTGAATGATGTAGCATTTGGCTATGACCCACTCTTCTCCTTCTCGCTAGCTGTTTTATGTACGTATGAACACACACATGCTGTTTAATTTTCTCTGTGCATCGCAGGTGTTGGTAGCTTTTTTTTTTTTTTTGTAGCCCAGTTTTCTATCATTCTCTTTAGTTCAGCCTTAAGTTGTATAAAGTTGTGTCTGTGTGCATATATGATTTAGATTTCTCCATTTTTTTTCCACCTGAAGTGGAACTTGTGTGTGTATGTGTGTGTGCGTGAGTGTGATAGGGGTGTAAGATTAATTATTAGCGTCATTTTAATATTTAAGAGCAGTGTTTATAGTGGACAACGTCTTTACATACCTGGATGTATTTTAAGAGGCTGGGTTAATAGGTTGTTTTTCTCATCTCATAATCGAATTAATTTATGCCTTTTGTTCAGTATCAGCCAGCCATTCAGGTCCAACACAAATCTAAATCTAAATCTCCCATCACAACTGAATTGTTTGAATTGTTTCATGACTTTATGACCATCTTGACTTCTTAAATTATTTCATTTGTTTAGTAAAGAACTCACTTGTGAAATGAATAAGAAAACCGAATTGAAGAATGTCACCATCTGTCTGATCAGGGCTTATATGTGTATACAAATAAGCCACAAGCCATGATGGGAAATGACCAGTAGCCCTTTTGGCAGGTAGCCTCCCAGCGACAGCTGAAACAGCTGATATACGACACTGCAGAAAACCTACACGTTAATTTAAATCCTAAACACACTGCTGAAACCTCCAACGGACAACTATTTGTTTCGCATCTTCTCAAACTCCACCTCTGTGATTTGTTGTTTATGTTGGTGACTGCATAGATTGTACACACAGTTTTTTGGGGGGGTCCTGCATCCTCTGTCACACATCGTATTTAAGTTTGTCCACCACACTGAGTTCGTCTACTTTCAACAGGGTTCTTTTTTTTGTGTCTGTCTGTTTATATTTTCAGTTTTGCTTGTAGGTTTGTTAGCGTCATGTAGATAACACCCAACTTTATTAACATATAGGCCATGCCTCATTAACCTAATTGTTGTATTAGATTAAAAAAACATATTTAAATATGGCTGCTTATTGCTCCTAATATTAATAAATGTATTGTACAGACAGAAGCAAGAGTCTCGTCTCTGTTCGTTCAGATTGTTTGGTTGTTCTCACCAGTTTTCACACGTGTATATCATGAAAATAAAATCTGTAACTGTTAAAGATAAGGATGTAGAGAGTCAAAGAGAAATGCAGCCAGGGGAGGAGATTGTCGTTTCGTCATGCTGTGTAGTTTCAGTAACAGCCATCCACCACTAGGTGTCACTGTAGGCGTTCTTACTAATTGCAGGACAGAAGTGGATGTTACACCACCTGGAGACTTTCAGAGGAAAAAACAAAATCATAAAGACAGCAGCAGTCAAATATTTTCTAAGAGTAAGATGGCTTTTTTTTACACAGCTGGCAAACTTTATTTTTGGGGCATTTTTTTTAATAATTCTTCATCACCAACAAAAATAAAAATCTAAAGTGTGCAAACGTCACGCAGACCAGCAGAACATTGGAGCTCTAATTGGTGCCTTTAAACCAATTAGAGTTTTGCAATTGTTGGCCATCCATTTACTGAATGAGATGCACATATGACTAATCGCCACAGGAGGATTAGATATTTTTAATGAGGATTTTTATTTTATTTTATTTTATGTATATAATAAAAGCTGTGGTCAATTATGATGTGACTCATAAACCAGTTATGAATTCCATAAACAGTAGGCCACCCAGGAGAACTGGACTATTGGAAAATTAGACAATAACAGGCATTTTACATTGATTTTAAACTCAACTTTAATATAAAAGTTTGGTAAAGTTAGAAATTTAAACGTGTATTTCTAAAATACAAAAAAAAGAAGTAAAGTTTTAAAAAAAATTATTAGGCTATTAAATCATGTTACTCTTGATTTTATTTTATTTTTTCTCCAGTGATTATAATCGTTTCTTGCCACATAAATAAGTAAAAAGAAAAAACAATAAAATAACATCGCCTTATTATTAGGGATCAATGTCTCCTTAATAAGACATTAATTCCCTGACCGTTAAATAAAATAAAGAAACACTTTCACTACAGCTGGAGTGACGTAAAATAATTCATTTATTTACGGAACTATATATAACTTCACATCCAATGTATATTTCCAAAAACATTCCGCACAGTCATAAACCTTTAATCCTTTTTTACTTTTAGTGTTTAACATGTCGGAGTGAGAGCTGTGCGTTAACGGAACATTCGGTGTCTCAGTCTCAGAGCGCACAGTGACATTAATTTTGAGGTAGATTCAGTAAATTCAATAATTTTCTACAAGAAACATCAACAACGGACTCCATCTGAGCTTTTTTTCTTTAGTACCATATCTGACCGAGAATAATGGGTTAATAATATTTTAAATATTCTGACTGCGCCATATTCAGCAATGAAAAAGTGACAAAAAATAAAAAATAAAAATAAAAACGTTTCCCCTCAAAAATGTGTTTCCTCTGGCCTCGGCTTCCGGGACAGAAATTATTACTGGATTCGTTTTTATTTTATATCATTTTCGTTTTTACATGATATGACATCACAAAGAAGACTGTCTGGTAATGCATTAATGTTTTAATTATTTAATTATTAAGTTCTGATTTTACATGACGTTGCCATGCATTTGATGTATTTTTTTTTGTAAAGTTTTTGCAGCTGAAAATTTACAAACTCTAAAATCTTTTAGATCCTGTGAATGAAATAAAATAAAAATATATACCACGATTTATGCAAAACATATTCGTGATAATTTCATAACCCCGTGGCAACGGATTAACAACAAGGTGACAGCACACGGTAAAATAAAAATAAAAAATAAATTTAAAAAAAAATGTCAGTTTCTAAATATATTTGAGTGTCATAACTGACTTCCGGTTGGACAAATATCATTTAACACCTGCCATCTTCTGTTAGGCCTAACTCACACTGAAAATTGATGTTTAATAATTCTGCTGTGCAGCTCGTGTGACTGTGATTTGGCATAATTTACGCAACAAAAAGAAAAATCCCGGGCAGAAAGAATAACCAGAAGCGTAAAAAGGTATTAATTTTTCATATTTGATTTTTCTGCACCTCTCCAGTGGCGCTCCTCACAGACCACAACATACTCTACATTTACTCCACTCGTCATTTGTTATAATTTATTTATTATTTTCCGCTCCAGCGCCATCAGATGTGGAAACACCACTACCACTCCACACCAGATCAAAACACATTTTTGGGGGGGAGACAGATGTTTTTGACACTGTGGCAACATCTGGTCTACAGTACTGCAGGGGTGGAAACATCAAAAGGCAGAAATACCACAAATATCACACACCTACAGTCAGACTCGTGTGTCGAGTTAAACACCACACCAGGAGAGAAGAAGAAGAGGATCGACGCGGTGTCCATCGGGATGTTTCCCTCCCACCTTGTTTGCATGCTGTCCTTTCATTCTCTCCTGTTTCGCGCGTCATTACGCGCGCACAGCGGCGTGTTTAGGTTCAGTCAGTCAGTGGTTTTTATCTGATTTGAATCCAGAGTCTCTGAGGAGGTTTTTTAAAGGGGGGGAAGGAGAAAAGGTGGAGGAGGAGGAGGAGGAGGCAGGGTCACTGGTTGAGCTCCAGAGCCCAGACCTGCTGCGGCCACCCGGTCCGGCCCTTCACCTTCTTCTCGGCTCCTAAAGACTCCTGCAGGCCGTCAGTCTGTGGCACCAAACACACACATGATCATCAGCAGGGCGGCCCAAACACAGGGACCTCACACTCAGTATGCTCAGCTCAGTTTAGCGAGAGTTACCATTTTATATATATATATCTATACATTACACTTCCTGCTTTATTTACACACGTTGCAGCCTGTTCATTTTACAGGTTGAAGCTCCTCCGGAAGTCTACACCGGAAAATCATATGAAAATATGATATGTGCTGTTTTTCGTCACCTACACAAACATCTGGAGGCTTCGATGACGCAATCAGGGCCATGACATCACAGGCTTTCATTAAGTAAAACCTGATCAAACCATAAGACCAAACATAACCAAAATAATGTAACATAATGCAAGCATATTTTATAATATGTAATATTAAATAATGAACGCATATAGTGAAATAAAATAAAAACTACTGTGATTTTACGAAAACACAGTGTTTGTGTTTGTTGTAAGTAAATATAGGCAGGCAACATTTATTCTTTTCATTATTATTATTATTATCATTATTGTATTATTACGCACACAAACCGTGTCGACCTACACGTTTTGAGGAAATGAAACTTTAAAATGTAACTACATATTTATGAGGATGTAACTGTTGTCATTATGGTGATCAGCAGCTGCAGATGTAGTAGTAATATCTGTGTGTATTATATATGTAGGAGGAATAATCAAAATCTAACCAAGTTATTTCAGTGGATATGAAAATATTATCGTCTGAACACCATGTGTTTTTATGAAGTGTTGATTATTTTGTTTTCCAAAGCTGTACGTATAGTTTACGTAGCCTTGTTATAGTGGATCATAAAAGACACACACACACACACACACACACACACAAAAACATTAAATATAATTGGCTGCACTTTACACCACAGTCATATTTAGGATCTCTTGGCTAATAATATTCTTTATTTATTATATATTTTCGTTGGGAATTGTGGTTTAATTCAGATAAAATTAAGACTGAAAAGGTAAAACTGTAAACCTTAGGATAATATTTGATATTTAGGTTTTGTTTTTAAACTCTTTGGTTGCTGCAGTCTGATCAGAGCATGTCCTTGAATTTAACCTTAAATTTTTTCCATTCCCACTCGCTGTTCAGGTCTCCAGCTATTTTTTACAATGACTCAAACTTAAACTAATTAGTTACTGAGGTGTTTTTGAGTTGGTTATGAGTTATTCTAAGCAGCATTTTAAGTTGCAGAGGCTTCAACAATCGTAACTCACCGGCTCTCGTTTCCTTTTCAGATCCCGGTTTTCAAATTTCTTAATTTCGGCCTTAAAGCCCTCCGTCTCTCCGGTGTCTTTGGCCAGGACGTCCATCAGGTAGGCGATGTAACTGGTCGCCAGGCGTAAAGTTTTAATTTTAGACAGTTTTGTGTCCGCGGGGACGTTGGGGATACACTCCCTCAGCTCGGCGAAAGCTGTGTTGATGCTCTCCGTCCGCCTTCGCTCTTTCTTTGGCCCCGACGTCCTCCTCTTCCCCATCCCCGCCTGGAGCCCCTCCAGCCGGGCGTCGTGCGTCGCTCCGGGCGCTCCGTGCTCCACGGCCGGGTAGGGCGCCTGGATCTGGAAGTCCGGGGGCATCTCGCCGTGGTTCACCACCCAGCTTTGGAAGTACGGCGCATCTTGATGACACCGCTGCACGAACGGGAAGGGTTCGTGCATCAGGTGGTGGTGATGCTGGTAGCCCCCGATGAGGTTCATGTCGAGCGGGGGAACAAATGGGGTCGTTGTCGTGTTTTCCGTCGCCCTCGATCTCTCTCCGGTGCTGCCCCACAACGGTCTCTGCTCGGGGATCTGCAGCCAGCACAACTCATTCAACACTTAGATATGTATTCCCCTGAATGCATTAACGAGTCGAGCCAAACGAAGCCACCAACTTTTACATCGTCGTCATTCTGAAAGTAACTTCAGCCGAAGTGAAACAGGCCGTGAAAAAGTTTATAATTCCAGAAAGCAAATTTCGGTGAAGTGCTGGAATCCTCTTGTGTATCTTTCTTGCGACCGTTTCCCGGAGAGGCTGCTCTGATTTGCCCAAGAAATTTGACCCCAGTGAAGGTGTGAGGCCCCCAGGTTTATATGATTTGGATGTCAGCGTGGAAAGGAGGCAGCCAATAGAGGAAAGCGCCCAGGATGGGAGGAGAGTCTGGAGAGGTTTGTAATAACATGCGCCATGGTGCCATAATCTCACGGCACTACACAAGTAAATATCTGCATGTTGGAGTTAGATGCTGGCTACCAGACTTGCACACTTGAGAAAAAGGGGGTTAACTGTCTCGAGTTGTGTTTTAAAAGAGGGTTTTTTGAGGGTTTGGGGAGGTTTTACGCACGGAATTTACGCACCCTCTGTTTGGCTACGGCTGTTTATTAGGTGTGATTTTTGTAATTCAGAAGCAAAAATAATTATGTTATTGTACTTGTTAACTTGTGGGTTGTCATGCAGGAAAATTAAGTATATCAGGAATTTCGATGGGTTTTGTTTTTGTGCGCACGAAATTAAAAGAAAAAATACAGATACATTTAATCTGACTATTCGACGTTTTTTAATCCACATACTTGATATAAAACTTTATATATGTTTGGATTTAGTACCCCCGCCTCAGATAGCTAAACTTATCGATACATGAAGTGTCTCATTTTGCATTAAAGAAATTATTTTTTGAATAATAGACAGATATTTTTCGACATGACAATCTATCCAATTAAATTCAATCCCACTTCATGTGTTGCGTCACGCCATAAATCTTTCTCTGGAAATATAAAATCATTTGTCTGCTTTCCTCTCCAGTTCCTTCAGCCTGATGCTTATTTAAGATTTCCTCGGATTTTTCATATTTTCTTAAACGCGTAATGGCGATCTTGTGCGTTAATTGGCTGAATTTCGACAGTATTATCAGTCTCTCCTTCTCCAGTAATAACAGAGGATAAAGGTTCGTGTCAGAGCGCTCTGGGAAGTGTAAATGAACAGTTTGATAAATTATTTGGTCCTTTTGAGACAGACACAGTTCGCGGCCTGTTGTCATCATACCTTAGCGCTATAAGGAATAGCGGCTTTATCTCCGCATTAATTTCCCCCCAGCTCCTTACACACTATACACATCATCTTGTCTCCATCGCCTAAAAACATTATCCCATTACATTACATGACCTTGACGCTATTTAGAAACCATTTACGGCCGCGTCTTATCTAAATACAGCCATAAATCAGGAGGTGTCACCGTCCGGCAGCGTTACATGTATTCCATAAAAGCTCTCCTGGCCTGCGCACTGTTTACATTACGGCAGTTTGCAGCATATTTCACCGTCCACCCCTGCTGCAATAAATAATCATCAGTCACAACTTTATGTCCCTTATTTTACACGGATGTACAGAACACTGCACGGAAACTTCAGGTAATATTTCTCAGTGCGCGTATAGTGTTTCAGATTGAACATGTTAGAGCATTTCTTTATGTTCTGTTCCTTAACTTCAAGTTGCTTCTTTGTTTGCTTGTTTGTTTTTGTGATATAATTCCGTTTTAGCTCTGTCATATTTCTGTATTCCCTGCAATACAATGCCTATGATATGGCTCTATTATAATTATAAAGCACACACTTGTAAATTGCATGTATAGTTTTGAAACAGTGCAACTTCAGTATTTATATTTTGTTCAACTTTACCATAAATTAGAGGGAAATATGGAACTTCTGACTCGACTTACATGTGGTTATGGGGTTCTTTTGCAGATTCAGATTTAACAGTCAAACATAATTGTTGCATTGCTGTAGTTAAATTACCCAAAGAGGTTGCACCACCTGCAGCACACAACATTAAAATGCTGCTTTCACTTTAATGCATCATTAATTTAACTGTATGAAGGGAGCCATGCATGATGATGAGCATTTCATTTCTGATACTTGACTTTTACTTCACTAACATCTTGAATGCAGCACCGGAGCATTATGTAATGTGTTATAATAACCTTTAATAATTGTCTTTATTTTGAAAAGAAGTGCTTTACATGAGAACTGACAAAAACTGTAACACTACAGAAACAATTGGGACGATACAGAGAAAAAGATCCATAAAAAATGACTCACATTAATAAAAGTAAAAAGAGATGGAAAAGAAGGACTATACAGTAAAAAAATGGCATGGTTATGAAACATTTTTGTAGAGATTTACTGCAACATTTCCTTAAATTATTGTCAATTAATACAGAATAACAGGATCTGAAATGGTCTGGGCTACATGTAATATTTCAACAATAAAGACACCTACAATTTTTCTGAGGTGTTTTAATATCTTTGTTTCTTACCAGACTTCATATCCTCTGTATCTGGTCTAAAACCTTTGTAGCCCAACAGCTGGATTTAAAAACATTTTGGGAATATTATTAAAAAAAACAACAACTTTACAATATGATTTCAACATTTCAACTGTTGTATTTTGCAAGGAAGGACATTCAACACTTGTCATAGCATCAAATGCACAAACAGACCCCACTGCATCTTTTATAATTGATCAAACTTTATTTGTATGTTTTGCACATTATTTGCAATACAAAGTGACTGACAAGTAAATACAGTGCAACTATAAGCAACGCATGTACGTCTGCATAAACCAATGATATTGCTTTATACTTTATTTCATGCAAGCTGTTGTTGCTTATGAGCAGAGTGAGGACACATCCTCCTCTCCGTCCTGTTTGCCACTCACATGTTACCTCCGCTGTCAGCGTGAAAAACACCATGCTGCCTCCTGAAAGAAAACCTGACACTGTTGATTAAGACGTCCACTACACAGAGATGAAATACAATACTGGTCATACTCCCATCCCCCCCCCCACTCTTTCTCTCCTGCCCTCTCTGTATCACTTTCTCCTCCACTTCTTATTCTACTCTTCTCTCTCCATTCTCTCTCAATGCATCACCTTCAACCAGAACCTTTGCTCTTTTTGATCTGCTCCTTCTTCTCTTTTTTGTCTTTACTTGCTATCGCCGGAGGTGCTGAAAGACCTGGGCAGCAGTAATAGTCTCTTCATATTTTGCTTTCAACCCCAATAGACTCCAGTCATCTCTCTCTCCTCCTCTCTCCCCTCCGCCCCTCTCTTGCTGTTTTGCCAGGGGAAACATCCAAAATAGGTCATAGGGAGCCATCTTGGCCGTGTTATGAATTCTCCTCATAATTGTTTGTGTCATCATGTAGATTTTTCAATAGACACTGCTTCCCTCCTCTTCAGAGTGCTTACCCTCAACTCTACATTTCCAAACAAATATTCCCTCTGATTCAAAGTCGAGCACGCTCAGCACGGAAAACGCTGCCGAGCACGCTCGGCCCTGAGTGTTTATCATACAGGGGCTCTCATACAGTATATATATATCCACCTCTGGCGTGCATCGACTCTGACACGCAAAGCTAATTAAACCCATTGGGTGAAATTAGACATGGTGGCTCCTCCTCATTCTGGGAAGTGTGGGCAAACTGGGTCATGCCATGGCAGTGTAGGAGTTCAGAGGTGCAATGCCTGATGGGAGAAGAAACGCTATTCAGTGTCCTCTGCGTGCCTAGCTCATGTAGAGGAAGACAGGGGGCACAAGGTGTTATAAATGACTATTTGTATTCAATTTATTCATACCCTGCTCTTTTCTGTTTGATTCAAGGTCACACTGAGGTCAGATCTCATCTCATCAAGCCAGCAGAACAGGGTTTGGGAGATAATCGAATCAGAAATTTGGGCTAACAAGATCATTCTTTGGGAAAGCAAGTGCTGTTTATTCTCATGCGATTTAAGTTTTGAATCACGAGCTTCGTCGTTTTGAGAGTCGCTGGTTGTCAAATTCGTTGTACCACACACATGTTCTGTGAAGTCTTCTTTTAGAAAGTCACAGGCTTAAAGGATAAGCTCACACAAATTACAAAATACCCCAGTATTTGCTTTTATGTTCCTATGTTTTTAGATGTCTGTTTGTAGCACAATTTCCTTGCGACCTTTTTATCAAATATTTTTTAATGTAATTTTTCAAAACTGTGAACACAGATATTTCGAAACCTGGCTAAAGATACTACTGGAAATAAGACAGGAAATTAGTTTTGCTTTTGTTACAATGTATCTGACAAATAAAATAAGATCCAGGATACTCTTTTCTTGCAGCTTTAATTTATTTATTTGCCATCTTTTAGCTGTTGTATTTTATTGTATTTTCAGTTCCATAACCTTCAGCTGCAATGTTGTGTGTTTTTCACGTAGCTGCTACTTGCATGACTTACCGCAAGGAGAGTAGCCGTCAGCAAGATTTTCCTCTGTAAATCAAATTCAGTCCATCAATCACCCAGTGGAGGCTCTGAGTTGATATGAAAGTCGTGTCTCTGAGCCATGTCTGTTTGTTCACAGGTGTGTTCTCATAAAATATGATCTTACTGCTGGTGATGCCATTTAAATGTCTCACAGCAGCTTTATTGTATTGTTTGCCTGACACTATCTAGCACCCATAATGTGGCTGTGAACTGTCATTATTTTGGGTTAAGGTTGAGTGTTTTAGTAGATTGGAATAGTTTAGTGTAAATAATAAATGCAATGTTTGAAGCACAAAAGAAAAACAGGTTATTTTTATTTAAATATATAAGGCTGAGTCCCGAGCTGAGTCCTCTCAAGCTACAGCTCAAGTAGACACTAAAGACAAGACATTTAATTGTTTGTCATTTAGGAGCTTTACCAGACCATTTACTTTTACTACAGCCGCAACACAATTCCAGTTCCACTTATCTTCCACTTTCAAGTCTGCGTCTTTATCTGGACACAGAGAATTCGCCACCACATCAGAAGCTGCATTCTTCTGTTCTTATATATATTTTTATTCTCCTCTGTCATGTATCCATTGATAAGCAGTCGTCGTCTCCAGTCTCTCTGCACATCTGCGTCTCAAAGCTCCACAAACTGTCCTCTAACTGCTGTAATTCTGCCCGTCCTCAGCCAATAAAGATAAGAGCAGGGCGGCTGGAATGTGGAGCAGAGAGGTGACAGTGACGGGATGAAGGGACGTAAACTGACATAAACTCCAACACTTTCTGTAACAACCTTTACAGCTTTTTTTTTCTGTAGTCATTCGGACTCTGTATTCAACATGACCAGGCACTTTTTATATAAATGAATGTCAGCTGTGCGACTGCACCTCTTATAAAGCAGTACTAATTCAACCTATAAGCAGCTCGTGCTCAGTATTTACGCTGGTTGGTGCTCTTAGGGAGAAGACAGTTTTTGCTGTGCTGAAATAGTTTAATTTTTCAGCAGCAGCAGTAATATGTTCGGAATAAATAACAGAATCAGAAACCTTAATGTCATCAGCAGAAAATCGAAAAGAAAATCCATCACATAGCTTCACTGACAGGTGATTTTTGGGGAATTTCAGTGCAGAAGTGAAATGAACTAGTCAAGCTCATCACATAGAACTACAGCCAATTCATTATCAGTTCATCTGATGATAGTTTTTTTTCATTTAATTAATTAAAATGTCCATCAGAATGTCCAAAAACCAAAGTTGATGTCTTTAAATTGCTTATTTTGTCCAAAAAGTTCAGTTTTTAATTACGTAAACTACAAAAAGGATGGGAATTTATATTAGAGAAGCTGTAACAAGAAAATGTTTGATGCCTGATAAATAACTTAATGACTGATTATCAAAAATTCATGTAGGGTAATTTTCTCACAATTGACTAATGGTTTTAGTAATACAAAGATCAACACTATGTCAAGATGATAATCTGTGTGACACACAGGAAACACTTAACATAAAAACATCTGCGACTGTAATGAGGATATTTTCTGTCTGTGATGCCTCCTTTTAATTAAAACGATTGACTAATTGACTAATTAATTCAACCAAGTCAGTCAACATAAAGTTAATCAGTGATTATTTTGACAATCAATTAAAAAATTGTCAGTTATTCTGTCTTAAAAGTGAGGATTTGCTTGTTTTTTCTGTTTAATAGTTTCAAATCTTTGTTAGGTTTATTCAAAATAAATAAGAAATTTTAAGAGTAAAGAAGAGGAACATAAGGAACAGTTGCTATTAATATTTGACTTCTTAAAGACCATATGATTAAATAGTTAAGTGGGGATATACGTTATAGATTAGTAGATAATGAAAATGATTGTTCTTTGGTAATTCTAAAGCAGGAGTTATACCAGGAGAACATGTAATCCAGTATCTAATGTGTCAATCACAAGCTTCACTTATCCACGTTGATCCTCTCTTTATACTTACACTGGTCAAAAGCATCAAACCAAGCCTCCCCCTCCACACACACACACGCACACACACACATTCACAGCCAGGTCCTGTGCTCTGGACTCGTGGACCACCGGCAGGTCGGGCTCTAATGATTTCACAGCAGCAGATTTAACAGAGGGTGGCTGCTCTGTGTCAGACGACTCCAGAGGCTTTAGAGAGGCTGACAGTCAAAACATCGACATAAAGGTTTGACCCTGAGAAATCTCGAGGTGGGGACGGTTCAGGGACCGACTTCTCTAAAAGCATTTTAACACCACAGAGGCTGCAACACTCAGCTGAATATTTTACTGAGTGAGTAATAAGTGTTATGACCTGAATGGGAGCAACATCAGCCAAGATTCACAAGTCTGACCCACTGAAACAGAGAGTTTGGAGTATAATGACCTCATATGTGCGAATATGCACATTTATAGACTGTGTATATTGTCCTGTTTGCCCTTCAAGTTTTCTCTATCATTTCAAACCTCAATGATGTGTTTGTAAAAACTTTTGTCTCATTTTTTACTCAGTGAACTTCTTCCTTATTCTTCCTTTACGTTATTCCATTTCCAAAAAGCAGCCATCTTATTTCAAATCATCCTAACTTGGGCTTTTATTAACATTTTCCACAGCTGCGGGACAAGTTTGTATTGTAAGGGTTTCTGGATAAACATGTGCATCAAATAACTAATGTTTTTATGCCTGGATCATTTTGTATGTAAAGAGCGGCAAAAATACAACAAATATAGGGTATGCTATAGCTAATTGTTTTGTTTTAGGTGGGTAAAAGGTACATTTTGCTGCTGCCCCTTCCACAGCAGTACATTGCAGTTTCCGTGCAGGTAGATTTGGTTTATCAAAGACACTAGCAAAGCAAAACAATAAATAAAATAAGCACAGCAGAAATGCCAGATAAGTCGGACCACCGTGTATAACTATATAAAATGTTAACTTTAAATGTTACAGGACTGAAAATGACAAAAGAAATAGTTTTCTAATTTCACATATCTCCGCACTTCAAATCATGTTGTTGACCTGGAACAGATTTTGTTGTCAGTACAACATCACAGCTGTTCACACTGTTGAATTCAGGAAGTGCTATTTTAAATTTCTAGTGGAGACCACAAAGCTTGCACGGGATTTGGTGTAATACTGGCGCAGACATAAAAGCATGTCTTGGGTTGAAATACTGCATGCAGTGTTAACCTCATGTACGTTATAGTATATTGACCTTTTTGTGGAAAATGTTCTTTAAAAAATCTCAAAAGAATTTTTTATACAGTCTCAAGAATAAGTCTATTTCAATTCCATGTGATTGAAATCTTTTTTTTCCTGTCTTTTTCACCTTTAATCTTTTTTGTTTCTTTTTTCTGGCTTCAAGGTTTGAAATTAAGAAATTTAAGAGGAATATGAAGAGATGAGCATCCTTGCAGATATTCATTTTATAAAGTAGGTATTCTGAATGTCGGAAAACTTATTTAGCCTCCACTTATATAATATATAAAGAAATGCATCAGATGTAGCTGTGTGAGGGGTGTTGTGTATAGTAACACTCTGTAACAGTGTTGAGGTCATTGTGCTTGGTAACATAATTGCCCCACAGGCTCTTAATGGCAGAGGACGCTAGTTAAAGTCCCTGCTTGTCCATTCATACTCAGCTCTCTCCACCTCTCTCTCCCACTCATTAAAACAGTGAATGGGCCACAGATGTGGAGTCGCCCATTAGTTTTACCTGGAAGGAGCTTTGGGAGAGGTGAAGTTAGGAAGCGAAGTTAAACACCAGGGTGAGGGGGCTTTGTTTCCCCACCGGGGCCACCCAAGCTAAAATGTTTTCACCCATGGTGCTGTATGTCCGTCCACGGACAGATGTTACCTGCTCAGGATGAGAAGCAGCGAGCTTGAGATGTCCACAAAGACAGGTTTTGGGGTTATTTTATGACACACTGAGGTAATCTGAGGGATCTGCTTGTTCTGTTTCCCAAGTCCTGCATCAATCTTTGGCCGACAAACAGATCCGTTCCACCTGGTTCAGCTTACAGGATCAATATGTAGAGCATCGTCCTGAGTCCTAGACTCTCCAGCAAAGGTTATTCATTGTTTTAGCAGGTTTTTGGAGGAAGAACCACTAATCATTAAAAAGGGTAATTTTTGGATAGTGGTAAAGCAATTTTATCGACATGGATTCCACTCTTGCAGAGGCAGGTGGTCCTACATCCACATGCAACCCAGTCGCACAGAAGAAAATGTTGGCATTGTACATTTCTGCAAACCACAGACATGTGCTTTTGATATATACAGTATCATATCAACATTTCTAAAGGGACATAGTTCTGATTACATGTACGTAAACTGACTTACATACACTGGGAGGTGAAGGAGATGGTGGATAGAGACCTGTGAGACCTTGGCGAGACAGCTGCCAAGCTGCAGACCACCACAAACCACCACTCACTCCGACCTCGTAACATACGAACATTTTGGTCATGGACTTTCCACGTCCACATACAACATGCAAGGTACCCTGGGTGCATTGGTTGTTGATGTTCTGGGACATCGTGTCAAGTTTACTTCTTTCAAGATACACAGGAAATTTAACATTTACGTACAGTCTCATTCAAAATAAAGGCACTACATCGATACAACATCGCGAATCAACATTTTTTTTACTTAAACAAAAAACACATATGGTTGGGTTTAGGTAACAGCAGCACATGGTTAGGTTTTTTAGTTTTAGAATCTGACAGGAGGTGAACACCGCTCTCTTGAGTGAAAGTCGGTATCCAAGCACCGGATTTCGAAGACTTGGGAGTGAGACCGGGCTCCCACAAACCACTCTTTGAGACCAATAAACAACAAAACCAGATGTTTTTAGCAAGACATTGGTGGCATTTCCAATTGTTATTGTGCCACCAAAACCAGGTGTTTTTTAATGAGATATCAGCCACATTTCTAGCCATGATTGTGCCACCAAAAGCAAATACCAAAAGGCATTTTCAGCTGAAACATGATCCTTTGCTAACCCAACCCTAACCCACTGCTGCCAAGTTGCAGACCACTGTTCAAGACCAACAATCAACAAAAACAAGTGTCCAACAACAGTTGTGCCACCAAAACCAACACATTCTCACTCTGACCTCATCACATATCAGCGTTTAGTCATGGACTTTCCACGTCGAGATATGATGTACATGGTACCCAGGCTGCGTTCGTTGTTGACGTTCTGGGATTCCGTGTCAACTTCTGCCTGTTACATGCATTGTCTTCTTTCAAGATACACTTCCGTGTTCACAGGAAATGTACGGTTTGCATACAGTCTCTTTCAAAATAAACTCACTATGTCGGTACAACACCACGATTTGATATTTTATTCCTTCAACAACAAATGCACATGATTACGTTTAGTCAACACATGCATGTGGTTGGGTTAAGGCAACAAAAGTACGTGGTTGGGGTTAGGAAAAAAGAGCAGGTTTTGGCTTTACAATCTTAAAGGAAGTGAAAAGCGGCCTCCCACGTGAAAGTGGTTGTTGGACCCATCCACCATCACACCCATCCACCCTACTCAGACTTCTGCCCCCTTAACTTTCATTGTTGTCCTGCTGCGTTTCCCCCTGATGCCGCCAGGCACCATTAAACAACAACAGCGTCCAGCCATATATCATGCTGACGTGAAAGGACGGCTTTTTTCAACAGTGTCTGATGCTGGACGTCGCTGACCAAGCGCCGGTATTCAGTGACTTTGGATGGAGACCAGGTTGCCAAAACTAGATAATTTATGCCAAATCATGAGCCTTCCATATCCTTAATCATGTGGGTTTTGTGCCTAAACATAACCACGTTAACAACAGTGTTGCTGAAATGTAAACAAAGGTAAAGTTTCAACGTATCCACCGCAGGACTACATATAAATGTTACATATCTATGGTTTGCAGAAATGTACAATACTGACATTTATTCCAGCGATTGGGTTGCCCCATGCCTTTGTTTGGTCTGGGTCTGTTTTTCATGGTTTGGGCCCCTTAGTACAATTAAAGTAAATCTTCATGCTACAATATACAATGATATTTCAAACAATAGAGCACTCCCCAGTCTGTGGCAGGACTTTAGGGACGGCCCTTTCCTGTTTCAACATGACGGCCCTCCTGCACCACAAGATCCATAAAAAAATGGTTTTCCCAGTTTGGTGTAGCAGAACTTGACTCTCCTGCGCAGAGCCCTGACCTCAGCTCCATCCAACACCTTGGGGATGAACTGGAATGCAGACTGCAAACCAGGCATTACAACCCAATATTAGTGGTGGACATCATAAAAAAAGTGGCTTAATGGGAGCAAATCCCCACAGCCAGGTTCCAAAATCTGGTGGAGAGCCTGAAACCACAAGTGAGGGGGCTACAGGAGCAGATTGATGTCCATTGGTTTGGAATCAGATGTTTAGCAATCACATATGGCTGTAATGTTCAGGCGTACACATACTTTTGAGTGTGTACTGAGGTAGTGGAAGACACGCAACCACAACATACAAACACAGCTTCCAATTTCATAAAAAAAGACTGATTTTTAATTGTTCATGAACACCCTGTATCCTCAACTTTAATGTTGAATTAATCAGCATTTCTACTGACATTCAATCATATGACTGCCTTAAAGGGATAGTGCACCCAAAAATGAAAATTCAGCCATTATCTACTCACCCATATGCCGAGGGAGGCTCAGGTGAAGTTTTAGAGTCCTCACATCACTTGTGGAGATCCAAGGGGAGAGGAGGTAGCAACACAACTCCACCTAATGGAGGCTTATGGCGCCCCAGATTCAAACGTCCAAAAACACATAATTGAAACCACAAAATATCTCCATACTGCTCGTCCGTAGTGATCCAAGTGTCCTGAAGCCCCGACATAAAAAGTTGTTTGGAAAAACGTCATTTGAGCTCTAAGTGCTTCTCTGTGCACCGCGTTCACGTGTGTGCGCTTGCACGCAAGACCAGCGAAAGCACGTGAACACACATGAAGGCGGTGCCCATGTCTCAGAGAGGCAGTATCCTGTTTGAGCTAGCTTTGGCACTTTAATTCAGGTAGCTAAAGCATTTTAAAAAATTAACAAGCGTCACACACTCAAGCATTTAGATTCATATGAAAATGAATTCTGGTTGTGTCCACAGGCTCCAAAATGCACATCATTTATTGAAGGTATGTTCCTCTTATGAGTCTGGCGCAAGATCAAATAAGAATGTTAAGTTTTAAGCATCAATACTGAGCAGGGAGGAAAATGTGAAACTGTTGATTATCGACTAATGACTTCATCAAGGAGTGTGTCTTTGAAATTCTGATTTTAGGAATTGTTTTCTCTCAAGACAGTGTTTGAAGAAGAAACACATGTAGAAAGAGACACAATAAAACGAAGCATCCAAGCACGTTCATAACCTCATTGAAGTTTTTATGTGCAAATTAGCGAGAATTAGCGATTAGCTAACTTCAACCCTCATCTTACCTGTCAGTTTAGTTATGCAAACTGAGTGTTAACTTGAAAAGGCATTTTGTGTAGCAGCATCTCCCGTTCGTAACACTGTCACATAATCCTTCAACATGGTTAGAAGTCTGAAACAGCTCAGTTTGAAGCAGAGAACCAAAGAGGGTTGATGTAACACATTTCAAGTGCAGCAGCAGTTTGTCTCAGCTGTGTTCAAACTCCCTCCTATCTGAAAAGAACCTAAAATAGCCTCGCAGCTCCGTGTCCCAGCCAACATCAGGCCTCATGATAGTGTCAGATCAGCCTGTGGAATGCAGTGACAAGCTCTCACACTCAGATTGGATGCTTATCACAGCAACGTGAGCTCAGATTGGATGCTTATCATAACCATATCCTGACGTTGGCTGATGGAGTGACCTTTCTAGTATCAGCATGGGATGCCATCGCAGGGCGAGGCGGCAGTGACTGGACTTTCCCTGATATGTTTTTTCACACCTTTTGGCTCCTTCTCTGGACCTTAGTGCCAAAATTAGTTTTAATAGGGAGTTACAAGGCTTTGCAGCGGCACCATATCATGAGCATTTACAGTGGAACTCTTGGAGAGTGAGGCGAAACAGACGAAATTAAAAAATACTGACATTATCTACGGGCATCATGGATCAGTGAAGTTTAAAGTGTTAAAGAAAAAAAATATTTTCTCATTTTGCTTACAACCTCTCATATAGCTACTGCACAGGCATATTAGGGGTTTGGGGGTGTTGAAGTTAGTCCGTCTGGACTCCCTCTGAGAGTCCAGACGGACTCTCAGTTGAGTATCAACTGAGAGTCCGTCTGGCCACACAGACACAAGCTAATGTTACCTAATGTCATTAACGGGTTTAACGTCAGAGTCTAGCTGTTTCGGTTTCAGTTTGAGTTTGTTGGGGCAGTTTAATGGCTTAGTGTTGGATGTAAGCTGCTGCTGCTGTGTTAGCTCATGTTAATTAGGCAGATGTTGAACTGACCGAATGTCGGGAGGAGAGTGGCTCTGCAGGTGGCCGCAACAGAGAGTTTGATGATCTGGCAGGGATCTAGGACAGTCCTGGGTAAGATTCCCAGCACAAAGTGGATCAAATGCAGGTCTTGTTTGACTGGAGACTTTTGATACTACTTGGCACTGGGTTATTTCGGTCAGGCTGTTCTCGTGCAACCTTTGTATGTCTTCCTACAAAAAGTAACCAAAATTGGTAGACATCCCATGTAATGATGAGACAGCAATTCATGCATAACCCATGTATTCTAGAAGGCTACAATCATGTGACCAGTGTGCTGACAGGAGTAAATCAGGAGGCGGTCCCGAGAGGTCTGGAGCAGGGTGGTAGTTGGGTTTCAAAACACAGGACTTTTCCCAGGAGACTGGTGTATGAAACAGTGTGAAGTTCAAATAAGCCTTCAGATTCGCCTTCACCATGTCTCTTTTCCTAAACATAACCTTGGTAACTTAACGTTAATTACATAATGTTACATTAAGGACTCTTTAATCGGATATCACATGTACTGTTTTGGTATATACCTTAAAGATTTCAAGTATACTGATACCCAGCCTCAGTTGAAACAGACTTGCTTTCTGACACAGCACTTGCAAAAAGTTCTTATGCACACATTCTGGTTTATTTGGAAACCTTACAATTTAAGCAAATAACTTGCAAGTAACTTTAAAGGCCTTACTTTAAGGAGGAAAGCTGCTGGTGTGTCCTCATCCTACCAGTTGGGACGACAAAGCTGCAAAACACTGATATGACTCATTTTCTTCAGGACTTGTTGGTGCACACATGTGCTTAAAAGAATCTGAGTGATGCCAGGAGTTCAGACTGCTTACAGTATATATGCATATGTGTGTGTGTGTAGCTCCCAGGAATGTGCAGAAATGTAACTGTAGCCTATGTTTAATGGAGTTTACAAAACCTCTGATGCACATGTTGATGGTTTTACCACCAGTGTCATTCATTTGAATACATTCAGAGTTTTCTAATCCCTCATACAAAGGTATGTGACTGTAAGTGTAGGAGGGAATCTTTTCCTTCTCAGTCATGGTGTCTAATGTCACCACTGCCACCTCCTTTTAATTACTAACAAAATGCTTTTGCTGCTGCCAGACACTGTAAAGGAGGATTTCTCCAAAGACCTTCTGGAAGCTTGGCTTTTGAAAGTAACATCTAAACTAAATGTTTTACTCTAATAATGTTATATATAAATATCATTGTCATTTCAATGTTAAAATACTCCAAAGATAATGATTACTACTTTAAATTGCACCTAAGACAGAGATAACTGCAGAATTGCAGGGTTTAATTCTGAGGCTGGGACATAAATCTGACCATGAGTGCTTTGTGGCTGCACAGGTCGGTCCCCCTGTGGGAAAAGGGAGATGAGAGGCTCGAGGTCAATCTGGGCTAAGCCCTGCTGGTGCCAGTAGACCCACTGGTTCCCCTGACAGACCCTGCAACAGTGTTGACATCAGACCAGGTCAAATACGCTCTAAGAAAAAGACTTGGTGTGTGTTTCAGCCCGCCTGGCCTCGTTGTCAAGATGTAATGACAACAGGTAGTCAAATCATGCAAACACGTTCAAGTAATTCTTAAAATTGTGAGGCAAACTAAACCCAAGAAGAACTCCACAGAGGGCTGAATCAATTCATGTTATTTTCAGAAGAAAACTAGGAACCTAACAGCTTGAATTGCACCTGGAAATGAAATAGAGAGAGATCAAGGATTTTTTTTCCAAGGTGGGACCTTTCAAGTAAGTGTTTACTATCCATCAGACCCCTGACGACTTCATGTGACGATCATTTGATGGAGTTTTGAGATAGATTGTTCTCTGTTTATGAAATTTCAAAAACCTGATGCAAGTCCTGCGTCGATGGAGTCGACCTGAACGCAACTTACCAGAGCAGAACTTAACTTAACAGAGCTGAGTCTAGTAAAACTGAGTGCGGGGTTTGGAAGCTCGGCTAAGGCGCGATCACGCCGCTCTCTGCACCATTTTCCCATTCCCCGGCTTTTCCACGTCTACTTCGCTCTGCAGCCTCGCTCCTGAGGAAAAACAGACGCCTCCTCTGCCGCCGCCCCCCCCTTCCTCCCCCCCTTCCTCCTCCTCTGCCGGCTTTCTTCTCTCCCCCCTTTGCCCCTTGGGCTTTTTTTTATGGCAGGGCTTCTAACACATGACCTCTGCCATGCATTAGACTGCATGTACACGTCCATACACAACAAAATAAAACAAGAACAGTATGCGATAAAGTACGAGAATGAGCTTTTGAAGGTGCATATTGTTTGTCAAGTCTTTGTGTGAGGTGAGTCCAGCTCCCCAAATCCTCGTCTCTGCCAGTTCTTCAGCAGCGATAACAGCATTTTGATTTATCCCCTGCAAAACACATTTGTACTGTAATCCAATCAAACAGCAGCCTCAGAGAGTAAGAAATCATCTTTGCCTTGTGGAGATTTTCATTCAGCTCTTTTTTTTTTATTCCGCCCATGCTGCCTTGTCTGGACGATCGCTTCTGTGAATCGTCCGGCTTGACGTTGCGTTATGCAGGATGACAAGCTATAATTTGGTGTACACATTTACCTCATTTGCATGAGAAGCATTTGTGCTGCCTGCCACTGAGCTGAACGAATTATGCCGGCGGTTATTCTCAATCTAAATAACGGAGGCTAAATTATGAGCGATGCTGGGAAGTGAGGGAGTTGCTCATTACAACAGAGCAGCTTTTTGTTAAGTTATGGCCTCCGCCGAGTCTCTGCCCATGACTTGCAGGTGAGTGACGTGAGTGTTTTGTTGATGCTGCCATTTTGACTCCTAAACGGTCTCGTCAACATAACCGCTGACCAGATGACAAACGACTCTGAAAGAGAAAAAAAAGTTTCACCCAGCTCAGAAAAAGACTGAAGTCATGGGAGGAAGTGGTGTTTCTTTATTACCTCAAACATCATCTGCAAAAAAAGACACCCTCATCTGATCTTCATGACAAAACTGACTTTTTTGAAACTAAGAAACACCAAAAACTCAGCTTGTGTGGCAGCTTCTTTACTTATTTGGTCTTTTCCGCTGATTGTGTTTGACCAGTACACAACTGAATGATAGTGCTGTGCCATAAACTGCTAATTTTATCTAGACTAAGACTAAGACTAAGGCACAAGTGTGCCTCAAATTGTTGAATAGTCAGTACAACATAAGACTCTGTACACCCTCGATTAAGATAAGGAAACACACAAAAAACCCTAAATGGAAAACAAAAATGGATAAAACCAGTCGACCTTCAGATTACAAACTTCAAAAGTTTTTAAACTGTGAAAATGAAATCATACAAATTCTAATAGATTAGCAAAGATCATATAAGATTTGATACATGCAAATCAGTGACATTCTGTAGCATCATACAGCATGCAAAAAAAGCATAATAAAGATTCATCATATATGGCTGTGGATGCTTAAAAACCATTAGAACTTTATTTATAGCCTTATTGTATTACAGTAAAACAAATGTATTATTTGAGAAATGTATTTTGTAGAGGGGTTTAAGAGAGGTCCTGTCCTCTTTTCCCACTCTTTGCACCAGCAATGAAGTCAAGATCCAAAAGGTTACAGGTGTCAGAATGGCTAAATATCAATAGAAAGTTAATTTATTTGCAGATGATCTTTTGATTAATGTGATAAAGTTGAAAACATCAGAACAGTGTTTCCTTTTGCTGTGGCTCTGGAGCTGCATGCGACTCTTTAGACCCTCATTAGTGGCTCCCTGTGGCTTTGACATAAAATTATCTGGAAATGAGTAACGGTTATTTTTGAACATTCAGATTTGCATTTGTCATCGTTGTAGGCGTAAAGAGATTATTGCATTCTACAATTGTAAAGATGTGTAGCCTATACATTGAATTAAAAGATGTTTTAATGTTTCATCAACTAAACTATATGTCATACATCTACAATCTGCTGCCTTTTCCCCTAAATTTTGCAGAACTTCAGTAGCAGTGGCTAGGCTGGAGTCTCTAGCAAAGCTAAAGTACCTTGTAGTATATCGTATAAATAAATGCCCATTTAAACCTATTCGTAATGTTTTGGGGCTGATTTAGACTTAATGGGCTGTTACCTTATTCAGAAATGTTTTTTGCCTCCAGACAGATTTTTTTTTTTTGGCCAGTAATGGCTCTTCTTATAGCAAAGATGGGCAACTCCTGTCCCAGAATATTCAGTGGATTCAGGTTATAAAATGAATATGAAGAAAGAGCAAGAAAGGAGGGATCCTATTTCCAGGACAAAGAGACGTTTTGTAGCTGTAACTGTATGAGTGTGAGCAGGGCCTTCCTGAAAAAGAAAGCATTTCCCTCGGCTAAGTATGAAAGGTTTAAGATGCCGTCCAAAATTAAGATTATAATGTTTACAAGTTTATAAACGGATGCTGTTTTATCCCACTTCTCTTAATCAAGTCTAATCTTGTACGGTTAGATGCTCTTAAGACAGAAGTCTGGCAAAACTTTTGTTTAAAGAAAAATGAAAACAGCACTAGGCTTTTTGTCTGATACAAACAACTTCTCTGAGGCATAATTTTATTGTTTGAAATTACAGCAATGGTCTGCTGTGTCTCTGGTCCATTTCTGACCAAATTTGCACTTGAATTTCTCCAGACCTCTGTGAGCCTGAAAAGAGCTGCACGTAATATTACGTCTACAAATCAAATCCTTCCTCTGTACTGACATGGTGATGACAAGCAACCACGCATGATATCACAGGTAGTTTATCTGGCACTCAGTAAAGTGTGTTTTTAATGATATAGACATCTTTTGCCACTGACTGAGAGCTGAGTCAAGCTGAAGTCAGTCATGGTGGCACCCAAACAGTGTATAATATCAGCCACTGCTGAGACGTTTTTAGTCAGTGAAGTGGATCAAACTGCCCCAGCACTGCTTTTATCATCCTGAAAATACAGTAGCTTTCATTCCTAATGAGTGGAAACATCATGTGGTACCAAAAATATCAGTAAGACTGCACTCCACTTCAATAATCCTTTATTCTTTGTTGTTTGGTCTTAAAAAAGAAAAGAAAAACATACAATGCACAGCTGCTTAGGGTAGACGCCCTTCAGCAGTGTCCAAACCATGGGACCTCCCATGTCAGTGTAGAGATTTGTACAGATTTGGGATCATATCGTCTGCCTGAGGGCCCACACAAAATACAACAATATGATAAATGCTCAAGTCTTGACATTTCTGAACCTTAAACATGCATGCGCCTGGTACACTTTAAAAATCCAAACTCAACTTTGCCCCTGTCAGTTTATCTAGTTTAACTCTTTCTTGTTTATAACCATCCCTCATCTCGGCCGGTTTCTGTCTTTGGGTTTCTGTGACAAGAAAGTCTGTAATAAGCTAAATAAATCTAATCACAGAACACGTATAAAACCAAGATGCTCGAAAACAGGGGAAAAGAACAAGTACAAAACCTGTCTGAAGACCATGAAGATCACTTCTGATTTATTTTCTTTGTTGTCGTTGTTGTTGTTGCTCATCATCCATCCATGCACTGACGATTACCTGATCCATTAATGGTGTTAAAAAACTGGGACTTAAAACACTGTGTCACACCAAATAGTCTAACTGTAAAACTAGATACATTGTGATATAAAAAGAACTGCCTGGCCGTGGCGACCATTGCAGACACAGATGTTGTGTCCTGTAATATTTCCGCACATTTTGGGAGATTAATGACCCGAGGAGGCATTTATACGTGATGGGTTTTTCAAGTGTGAATCTTATATATCGTCAGACGAAGTATCTTAAATGTGACCGTTTGCAGGCAAAACAAAAAGTGTATCTTCCACTAGAATATGCCTGGCAGTTTAGAGAAGACTTGGAAACTATACTCAGATGTAATGCAGGGAGATAAAATGTTCGTACAATATAATCAAACTGTGAAACAAAGAAATAAAATGTAGTTTAGTTGGTGGTTAGTCATTAATTTCTGAGGTGGGTGAGGTTCTGCTGAGGCTGATTTGAACTGCTCTGAAATCCTATCTACGGCCCTGCTGCTCAGTTTCAGCAGGCATCACACATGCAGCTTTTCAAATTATCATTGAATTTCTATATTAAATTGTGTTGATGGGAGATTTCATCAAATTTGAGTGAGAATAATTTCTTTGTGACTATATGAATGAAAAGTTGTGGATGTTGTGGGCTAAGAGCATTATTTCATATCGTCCCAGTCATCTTAAAGTTTTTTCAGATTTCCCAAAAGGTGTCTGCATCAGTTCTGACGTATAATCAAGATGCTGAAGAAAACTATTAAAGGAAGTTTTTTTTACTCCTGAAATGTAGAAGAAGCCCAACGTTTGCATGGGGTTGTTTAGTTTAGGATTAAGGTTAAGTCACTGTTTCTTAAACATTCTTGTGCAGACATAACTGTGATCTGTGCGCGACGTCTGCTCGTGTATTTCTCTTCTGTCTGTCAGGCAAAATGTAGTTTCCTATTTCAAATTACTTACTATTAAAAATTTGAAATCAGTTTTTCAGCCATTATTATTTAAGCCTCTTCCTGTGTTGAGCCTGTCTCTTCTTCTTCAGAATGAATCTAGAAATGATCTTGCCTTTTGATTTCTCCCACAAGGACGTAAGGCTTTTAAATGTGATTAACTGTGATTTCAGAGTGTAGATGGATGTGAAGGCGGTAAGCTGCTCTGCCTCCTCGCATCATGCTGTCAGTATTTCTCCTCATGCTTTCACAAAGGCTGCTGTGCCTTATTTCACTCTGGATTATGATTTGGTTTCTCAGGTAACAGGTAGGGTGTTTTGGCTGGCTCCGATTCAGTGCAGGGACCTCTTCTCTGGTCTCCTCTGCACTTTCTGAGATATGTGCGTGTGTGTGTGTGTGTGTGTGTGTGTGTGTGTGTGTGTGTGCAGACGTGAACCCGAGAGTAAGTTTGCCTGCCTGCATGCAAAGGTGTCTCCTCCCTAAACCCCCTCGTGAGAGTCATACGTTATATATCGTTTATTTGTGAGGAGGATTACAGCATTCTGGAGCCTATAATCCATTCTCAGTTTTAAACACGTCCCCCCTCCTCCTCAAATCTACGGCCTGCTGCTAAGGCCCGAACTCTGAACCTGCAGGCTTCCCTTCACTTGTGAGAACTAACCAACAATTCACCCCCCCCCCCAAAACAAGTCGACCGCCCCCGCCAAGCTGTGGTGGAGATGGGGTGTGTTGTTTTACGGCACGATCTGTCTTGTATGTCTCAAGCCAAATCCTATTTTTACAGCTTGCTTATACATTCCTGCTGCAAATGGTTTACATACCGAGGCAGGGAGCCGTCCTAAATCAGCTGGCAGCTCCGTGCAGCTGGGACAAGGTGGAAACCTTGTCATCAGCCCGCTTCACCGGCGATTAATGAACCCCAAATTAAGATAATAACATCTCGGTCTGACCCAGGCCAGCGGATTACATCACTTCCACGGAAATTCAATTTTGACTCTTGTCGCTCTCAGTCAACTGCTGGGACCGGGAGTATTTACCCACCTTGTTTTTTCTTTCAGATTTATTTTGAGAGGGGACCGGTGCCCATTCATGAAATTGGTGGCGTGTTTTCTCATTCTCGTAGGGTCCTTCAGTGCTGTTCAAACACTGCTGAGTGAAGGTGGAGAGGCTGTATAATGAGCAGAGGAGTTAGAGGGTGATGACTCTGCCATTCAGAGCCCGAGCACAATCTGCACTAGTGTTTCAAGCAAAGGCCCTCACACAAATCCTCTGTTACCTACTCTGTTTTAAAACCTTGTTTCATTCATGTTAGCAGCTCATAAATGGCCGCCCACCGCCTCAGCAAAAACAAGCAGAGGCCCTCTAGTTTTATAGGATGCAATCTGCTGCGGGCCCTAATCACCCCTCTGGATTTTTTTAATAGTGGAGGCTTTGGTGTGATAAGAGGTGATACTGAGGGCAGGGATTTATTTATTTAATGTCGCCTCTTGAGGAGAAAAAGAGCAAAGACCTCCAGCTCAACATTGACCAGCAATGTGCTGCACTGGCCAGTCAAATGCATGCTGTCTGCAAATATTATAAAGCATTGTGTGGTGTTTTTGGTGCCTAGTAAGCCTCATTTGTTACTCCAAGTGGACTTCTGCAAAGCTAACAATGATGAGCGCAACTGTTAAACACCTTCACTTGTAAATTAGGAGACAAATAAAACACACATTGTCTCTAGATAGATGCAGAAGTTGGACCACGATGTAAGGCAAATACGGCAAACTATTTATAGTGAGGAATCATGAATTTAACACCAGCATCTATGGATTCTTAAGTTTGCTAATTGAGAATTAGCACTTTACAAATCTAGATGGAGTAAGGTAGCATGATTTTTTTTTCTTTTATATTTGCTTAAAGGAGCAGTGCCTAGAGTTTAGGAGCATCTAGCTGCGAGTATTGCAGATTGCAACCAGCTGAAACTTATCCCGTATGCCAATTGCATGGACCCTCAGTCAGGATTCCTTTAGTATTCATTGTCCAGGTGGATTTTACTGGGAGCCATATTATCCGCAGATGTCTCTTCCTCTCAAAAACAAATGGAACAGGTGATTAAAACCAGGAAAAAACACTGAATAGAACAGTTTCACGTTGCAAATCAGTGTTTCTCTGAAGCTTTTTGGCTTGTCGCAGACGGGCTGCTGGACCAGTGCCTGCTAATGTGCGCTCACCTTTGTTCTCCGATAACATAAGATCCCAAAAATACAGCAAGGTGGAGCCCAGTTATCCACAGATGTCTCTTCCTCTGCAAAACAAATGGAGAGGAAAAATGTAAACTGGTAAAAACACTGAATAAAGCAGTTTCATGTTAGAAATCAGTTTTCCGATGCCGTTTGGCAAATTGCAGAGCGGCTGCCAACTATGGTGGCCTACATGAAAGGCAAATGGCCACTTCTAGAGCCAGTGTTTGGTTTGTGCATTCTGGACTACTGTGGAAACATGGCGGTGCAACATGGTGGTGCAACATGGCGGACTCCATGGACGAGGACCAGCTCCCATGTTGATTAGGATTCTAAGGTAATGAAAACACAATACTTATCCATAGGTATTTATACACTTAAGGAAACATACTTAATATATAATATTCCATTTCTGGACCTTTACTTTTTATTTTTATTTTAAAACACTTTCTGAAAGTCCTGAAAAGAGTCTGTAATTTTGTAAAATTTCCCACCAACTGCAGAGATTACAGCTGCAAATCATTCACATGAGAGTAAAAGGCACTGTAGATCATATTGTGCTGTTTATGTTGCTGTTAAAGTATTACTCTGTTTTCTCATCCTCCCTCTCACTCCCTACTCTCCCCTCTAGCAACCTAACAAGAAAAATAAGACGAATTTTGCATTCGGCTTACTTTTTTTCCCCTCCCCTGCTCTTTCCTCTCTGCATCCTCGCCTTGCTTCCAGAGGAATTGCTTTTTTTTTTGGTGCATGTGGGAGAAAAAAAAAAGTTCTTAAAAGTCTTATGAGAGAAAAGGATGTTACCTCATTAAAGAAGAGGCCATAAATCTGTCTCCCTCCTCAGCAGCACCGCTCCACATCTGGCCGTTTGCTCCAGCCACTCACTGCTGCTCATTCTCGCTGAGCCCCGGATGGGATTTATGGTTCGTTCTGCTCGTGTCACATGTTGTTGAGTCCCGCTTTCCTATCAGAGATCTCATGCTGGTACCGTCCCGTCTGATGTTTGGGATCTTTGCCAAAGTGTAATGCTGTCTGCATCCAGATAGTCTAAGTCAGTCGTGAAATGTGCTTACTGTGGCTCTGTAGCTGAAGGTGTTAACTGCTGCTGTCTTGGATGATTCTGCTGTGGAGATAACCAGGAAGCAATGAATAATGTTCAGATGGAAAATAAAATTTGATTCCTGGTGTTTTTCCAAGAGCTTTGACTTCTCTTTGAAGACAACATGCATTTATGTAAGGAAGATGCCAAATGACATTTTGTGCATTTTACCTTCAATTTGAGAGTTATTTATCAGGTAACAATGTGTTTATTTATGTCTATATATCATTATTCTTATGGTCAATATTTCTGGTTTGTACACATCATATAGAAACGTACACATATTCCCTTAATAAAGCACTCCACTTTGGATCAGAATAATACTGACTGGGGAGACACTGTCCAAAAATGTGCACTCTTATACAATATATTGTGTCAAGAATACAATACCACGCAAAAGACAAAGACTCAAGGAGAAATCAGGGAGGGTGTACCTGGAAGGAGGCCACAATGATAAGATGTTTTTTTTTGTTGTATTTGGAACAGGTATAAATCAGTTTCAAGAGCAATGTAATAACAGCTTGTACCCCAAATGTCCCCTCATCTCACTGTAGTTTTTAGAATAAATCAACACAGTATGTTTTGGATTATGTTGACCAACTAAATGTCTAATTATCTCCTCAGAAAACAAATGACAGCATCATCATTAGTCTCTGTCTGCATGCAGGTATGTTGGTCCTCCAATTTTCTCAACAACCGTTGCTGAGAGCCCAAGGAAATATGGTGTTGAAAAATCTATGGGATATAGATTCACTTGTTCTTACGTATAGAGCCCTCCACAGTCAGATACCTGAATACATCCGTGATCTCCACCATCCATGTATCGTCAGCAGGTCTCTTAGGTCTTCAGAACAGGACCTACTGGCTGGCTGCTCCAGACTCAAAATAAAAGGTGATCATGCCTTTGAAGCAGTGGTTCCAACACAATGGAACTCTCTTCCATTAGGTTTACAGTCTGCAGAGACCCATCTTTTCAAAATGGCTTTTGTCCCACCCTAAATTGTCCAGTGCTCGTTCCCTGGTGTGTTTCTGTTTGGGTCCTCAGTGACCTGTATTTGCTCCATGTTTTACTTTTTATTTGTTGCTTTGTTTTATTTGTTATGTTGCCTTTGCTTTTATTGATTGCGTGTTTTTGTGAAGCACTTTTTCATTTCTGTGAAAGGTGCGTTATTCAGATACTTTATTAACCCCCCTGAGGAAATTCAATTTTTTTTTGTTCACTCTTGCTGTCAGTTACACACAGGTCCAAAAGACACACACGCATGCACAAACAGGACCTATACATGCACAAAGTGGAGAGATGTCAGAGTGAGGGGACCCCAAGCGGTTGGGGGGTTCGGTGCCTTGCTCAAGGGCACCTTGGCAGTGCCCAGGAGGTGAACTGGCACCTGTCCAGCTACCAGTCCACGCTCCATATTTGGTCCGGACGGGGACTCGAACAGGCGACCCTCCGGTTCCCAACCCAAGTCCCTATGGACTGAGCTACTGCATTTTACATTTTAAGTACACACTGTGCAGTGTATTTAAGAGGGAAAACCTATTAACTATTACAAATGGCAGGCTGGATACATTTTGAATAAGCACTGTGCTGGTTTCACCAAGTGCTGAAAAAAGTTAATTCTTTGGTAAGAATTACGACTCTTGATGGAGAGCAAAGGAAGGAAGACGAAGTCAAGACAGATGGATCAATAAAATGTTGGTCTTTGCTATTGGAGACCTACCCTGGAAATCCAGAGTTCTCGCGAGAGCACAATTTGAATTTGCTCAGCGAGTCACTGTGGCAATCAGTAATGATGCTCATTACCCATGCCCTTGTAGCCGAGCTGCACCAATCACATGGGTGTATCTGATATAGGCGGGCCAGAGGCGAGCTAAACAGATGACAACAGCGCTGTGATGACAAAGTCCGGAATCAGTCAGTAAACATTGCAAGATGGCTACGGATGAACACCAGTTGTTTGAAACGGCTTTGGCCGCTACAATGAACGAGTTAGACTTGGCTTTTTCTCTAAAAGAGGAACAGAAGACGGCGCTCCAGTCTTTACTTTGCAAGAAGGACGTTTTTGCTGTTTTGCCAACTGGATACAACAAGAGTCTAATCTACCAGTTAGCTCCGCTGGTAGCTAAGCTCTGGATACGTCATCCCGTGTATTGTTCTGATTGGTCGTAGTGTTATCCAGTTGCATGCAGTGATATTTTCAAATGTATGCTTGGTGCCACCCCTTGAGTTGGGCCATTTGCATTACTCATGGCCAGACCCTAAATCTTTCTAGATTTGGGTCTGGATTTCCAGGCCATTGGAGACCACTAATTGTCCTACCAATAGTCAACATTGGTTTTCTTTAACCATGATCATTCTCCTCCAAAACCTTATCAAAGTAATATTTTTTAAACCCAAACCAGGATGTTTTTCTAACCCTAAAGTACTTATTTTAACCCAAACCATGATATTTTCCTAATCCTAACCGAGCCTTGTCCTGCAAAGCTATCAAAAGCGTAGCACTGTCACATCATAAAACAGATTTATTTTCCTAACAATGATTTGTAATGGTTTTGTAAGGCACAGACAAATGACGCCTTTAGGGACTTCAAATAAAAAAAATGCTTCAATGTTTTTCGTTGTAATGCGGAGGACTTGTTGGTATTTCCCTTTCTGAGATGAATTATTGTGTACAGTAGCAAACACAGTCGTATATTTTGACCATCACACATACATTTGAGTGGATAATCAGTCCGTCAAATGCTCTTAGCAAACAGGATGTATTCCCAAAAACCTCTAAAGATTCTCCTTCACAAACATCTTCACATTGTCTGTAACACATATGATAAAACCTCCACAGTGACTATGCTCCTCCTGGCTGCCTTTTTCTCTCTCCCTCTCTTTTACTACTTCTTAACCAAACGTAGATGAGCCTTCTGGGCAGACAGGCATCCACTCCCTTCTCCCACGGTCTCCCACAGCCAATAGATCAGTGTAAAAGCAAACCTGTGACGTCGGGTCATGATATACTGTGACTTGACTTTAAGTGTGTGTACAGGTCGGAATCTCTCTGTACGTGTAGACAGAAGCACTGAGGTTGTAGGCTGACACACAATGCCAGACGCTTCCAATTACATCTCTGTATCTGTCAGGGGGCCTCCGAGCTTTGCCCTTTATGAAAACAACGAGCGGCACAAGAGCACGCGAGGCCGGCGCGGTCAGGACGGCACAGATCTGCTCGGCAGCTTTTCACACTGGTCCAAGGAGCTGAAGTCCCTGCCTTTTCTGTCTTAAAAATGCACAGAATTATTCTGAAGCAGTGCAGGGAATATTTGAAATTTTATTTTGAGATCTGACCACAGGAGAATCATTTTCCCAGTGGTATGATTGTTTGCTCAATATAATGTCCCAGCTGCAAGCTTCTCTTATTGTTTTCTGTGTGTTATTAAAATTCCTATTCACACAGGGTAGTGCTCACATAATTAATACATGAATACTTAGGTGGTATGTTATAAAGATTTGTACTCAGGGCCTCAGCTACTACTGAAGACACAGAGGTATCTCTGTGTTGGAGTCATTTCTCTTTGACTCTTTTGGACCAAACTAAGATTAAAACTAATTTAAAATAAAGTGATTTTGTATGTTTACACCTTGTTTTTAGCGTTATTTTGGAGGAGGCTTTGAATCAGTCTTTAAAATATCGAGGAGGGAGATATAGTTTCCAGAATAAAGCATTTGTTTGGTGGTTAGTCAAATGTTTCTAAGGGGAAGGGGCGTATAGACAGATAGATAATTGTTAAATTAAAAGTTAAAATTCAAGTTACAACCCTGGCTGCACCTCTTAAAAACATATATTCCCTTTATCTAAATTTTCTAACATCAAACTATTGTTAATAAAGTAAAGGCAATGTGTTGTGCATAACTTTGTATTAAGTGGCCTTGCCTGTATGTTGTGTGTGTCATGCTGTACACAGTTATTTGTTTGTTTAAAGTATGATCTGCTCAGGGATTAAAGCTGCACGTTATGTACATGATCCCACAGAAATAAATCGTATCAAATAAGTAATGATTAAGATTTTAGAATTTATCAGTTTGTGATTCTGTAAATGTATTGATCACCTTCAGGGGGAGTTGTTAGACAGAAACAGAGAAGAACAGCAACGAACCACAGGAGATACAAATTGCACCTGTAGAAGAAGAAGACTTAAATTCAGCTGAAATTACAGATATGGCTTTCTATGTGATATGTGATATTACACCACCTTGATTTCTGACATTTGAGCTGTAGTTTCTTTATCAGTTTAACACAAGTTTATTTTTAATCCGATTCACGCAACTCCTAATAATATCTTTTTACAACCCTTGACTCTGGTTTGTACATATCCCTGAAAAAGCATATTTTTCTATTAAAATGATCTTCTACATGAAATGAAAAGCATCAAAAAACAATGCTCGAAATTACACTTTAAGTTGTGCTGAGGTTCAAAACAGCAGCATTTCTTGTGTTTTTGGTGAACACCTCCTTAATCTTTTGTGGCTGTGTGGAAATAAATTAGTGGTGATTTTTACGTTCCCTGTGTATTCATATAATTTCAGATAAAACTCTATTTATCCCGAGGGAAGTTTTTCTCTCCATTGTCTCTGCAGACAGAAAACAGGCCCCAGTTTGACCAAATGGATATTTTTTATTAATATTTTATTTCTTCGGGACAGTCATAGTGCCTTTTATAGAACATTCAGTTTGACGTACTTGTGTGTAATTGAGTGCAGGCAGGACAAAATTACATTTTCTGACCCAATAATACCAAATACATTGATCTGGATATGTGGATGCATTCTGCTTTACCAACTTATTTCAATTAAAACTTTTCAATCAAAATAGATAAAGCCGCTCTAAGTTGTATCTTTACATCAAAACAGCTTCTTGTCTGTGCAGTGTGCAGCAGGGGGGGCAGTTTGATTTTTGATTTTTTTTGTTTAAATATCAATTCCTTTCGAGATTACAGTAGAGAGTGACGGGAAACATGGAAACATGGGGAGACATGAGGGGAGGGTGTGACCATGTGGGTTAGTGGGTTACTTCCTTGTTCACTCAGTGAACCAGAATGATTTCCTCGATGAGGTTTTGCAAGAATAAGTAGAGTTTATCGATCTGGACTGGACCAGTTGGGTGGTTGGGGTGGTTTTGGCGGAGGATGTTATGCTGCTGCAAACTGGTTTCATTGGAAGCATTTCAGTAACTATGAGGTGCAGTGAGTCAGTCCAGACAAATTTCACCAGTGATGTGTTTGTTGGTTTGAAATGATAGAAAACATTATTAGCAATAGCTTCATCCAAACTCTGTGTGAAAAACAGTGCAGTGCTTTTTATGACTCTTGGGATAAGTGTTGATCAGTGCAGATTTGGAGTGAAATGTATTGTCAGATATTGGTAACACTGATGTAATACTTTAATAGGTATTTATTCTACTATTGATTTCACCGAATGCAAAATTAGGTGACAGGATACCTCTATAACCAGTTGTCACGGGGATGCCCCGTGACCTCTAAAGGTAAAACAAAAACACACACAGTGCTTGTCCACCTCCAGGCACTTTCACACACCATCTAGCTGACAGGTGTCTGGGGTTGGTAATTAGCACAATTAAGGTTGAAACCTGGTAGTTGAAGGTGTGTCGTTGTTTTTGGTGCTTCAGAGTCCGTTTACACGTACACAGTGATTTTGATAAACGGAGACATCTTCCTTCGTTTGTGCCCTGTGTTTACACGCAAACGGAGATTTCTCCTTTGAAAACGAGTCTTTCTAAAAACTCCGGCCAGAGTGGAGATTTTGGAAAACTCCGGCTGCGCGTTTGCATGTAAACTGAGATAAACGGAGATAAACGGAGTTATAGGCAGCCGACGTCACAGTATGCGCTGGAACTTGCGCCTGTGTCAAAAGTGCGACCTATGTTGCTATGGTGACAATGGACGCATGGAAGGCTTGAGCTTCTCGTTACACTGCCACCTACAGGTTTGGCGTGCTCTTGTGTATATATACACGGGTAAGTGTAAACGAAGATCTTTTTGAAAACGGAGACGGTGAAATGTCCGTTTATGAAAATAGCCGGCAACGTGTAAATGGCCTCACAGTGTCACAGGCACATTTACATGAAGTCAGGAGGACTACTTCCTTTGTGTTTCTCACCTCTCGTCTAGACTGCACTTGGCCAACCTCTGGTTTGGACTCAGGAACTGCCAAACTAGTCCCTGCCCATTTGGATCCCTTTTATAGTCAAGCTCCTGGGGGAATGTGCCAAGTGTAGTATGGATGAGGGCGAGTTTTGGGAGATATTTGTGCAGGTGTTTATTCTGAGCAGTTTAAGAACATTTTTACTCTTTTGAAGTGTGTAGCAATGTTTTTTCACTGTTAACTTATAAAAGTAGTCTGAAGAGTATGAATCACTGCTGATTGTTGATTGATTTACTAATTGTATTTCCGATGTGTAGGAGGAACTACTGTCTATATATGCAGGAGTTGGAAGCGTCTCTCGAGGCTCTGAGATCTGTCTAGCAAGCCAGCCACGGAGGCTGTTACTGCCAGGGGCCCAAACTTAAAGGGGGCATAGCTTGGTGCAGAGTTGATTTAAGGTTTGTGATCTTTAATTAGTTTTTGTTTCGTTTTTCTCAGTTAGTAAATTTTCTTCATTTATTTTCTTTAGTTTTAGTTTTTCTTCAGGTTTGGCCAGCTGATCTGCAGTGACTGTTGAACAGTTTAAAGTCTTCTTCCTTTTGCCTTCACCGCTCGACCAACCTTACACCAATATTTCAATTTGATTCAATACGCTTTATTGGCATGACATTTCTTATGTGTTGCCAAAGCACAATTACAATTTAAGACAGTGAAAATTCAAAACTCAGTAACAACAATGTATTATTACAAACACAGACATACATTTTAAAGGAAAAATAATTAAAAAAACAAACTCATTAAGTGTGATCTGTGATGAGATGAACTAGCCTATATGTTGTTGTGCTAGTTGTCTCTTAGGCTGTGACATGCACTGACATATCCTGCTGCATCTATGGCACTGACACTTTTTTCTCAAAGCAGATGTTGTATTTAATTTTGTGAAGAACTTTGCTCTGATGTCTTCATATGTGCTGCATTGTAGCAGGAAATGTTGCTCTGTCTCCACCTGTCATCTATCATTTCTCAGTTTCTGATCTGCCACAGCGGTCAGAGTGTAATGTCTGTTTAGGGCCAAATAGCATCGACATTTGTTTTGGGTTTTTGTGGTAGATGTCCAGTAGTTGATGTAGTGTCTTTAGATGTAGTCTTTTTCTTTAGCTAGAATGTGATTGGGCTGGATTGTGTGAGGGTTGTCCTGAGGCCTTGTGCTGTTATAGTTCTGGCTGAGAGGACTCCTTTTTATGTTCTCCTCTTGGCAAAGGAGAGCCTTGTAATGGAAGGAGATGGGGTTACTGTTTTTAAGTGTTTGTAGAATTTGATTGCTCTTTTTTCTATCCTTTTTCCTGTCTCCTATGATGTCAACATAAGGTAATTTCTTTTTCACAGTAATGTAATACACATTAATCTTTTATGGCTACATTTAAATTAAGTAAAACAAATAAGACAAAACAAACAAACCATAACTTCGCTTGATTACAGCCACGTTAGCTTGCCTTTGTAGCCGTTTGTGAAATGTCCGTGAGCTTTGAGAGGTTTATAGTTTTTTAACTGTTCATAAGTGTAAGTGCTGATACCATAAACAAGGTAGTTTGTTATATCCAGCGATGACGGTGGAGGTAGCAAGTTGGCGTCGGCGCTCCAGTGTTTTGTTGTGAGGTTGTACGGATCTATGTTACTGAATTTAGCCAAATACTGATCCTTGGCCTCCTTGATACGTTTATCTCTATACGGTTGAGTCAGCAGTTATTAATCTTTCCAAAGTTACTGCAACTTCACCGTACTGCTCCTCCTGTTCTGTCTGTTGTTTACATCTGTGATACAACCAAAATGGCACCTGGGGAAGTGTCAGCTAGTCTAGTTTACTCTGATTAAACTCTTTTTCAAAGTGAAGTGTGGTTTGATTATTGACTGGAATATTTTGAGCCGGATTCTAACAGGTATATCTATGTTTGAAGGCTTTTTATAGCATAGTATTATTTTATATTTCATACTTATATTTTATGTTTTTAATAGCATAATTGAATTCTTGTCAACTTCAATTGTACTTTGTTACCATGGTAACTGTGGTGCTCCAGTGTCTGAGGGTTTTAAAGTGCTGACTTTGAACCAAAATGTCGGCGGTTCGAGTCCAGCTGGGGACCTAAGTCAATTTCTCTTCTGTAAAATCCCCAGTGAACACAAAATCCCCCCAAAATACAAAAAATATATTGAATGTTGTTGGTTAGTAAGTGAAGCTAAAATGCTAATGTTACATATTGAACTGGTGGACATGCTACTAGCAAGGTAACATGCTGACACGCATAAAAATAATAAAAGTTGAATGTGAGATGCCCCAAAATGGCCTCAAACGATTCTTTTTTCTTTTTTTTTCTTTTTTTTTTAATTTATCCTGCCGGTGTTAAAGATCTAAGACTATTAAATTTCTCAATTTTCTACTCATCCAACAATTCTGTTTTCCGCTGTGGCTGATGATGTGATTAAAGACTCTGCTCTTGTTCCTAAATCAGTAAAACCTGCCTGCACTCTGGCACGTCCTTTTAATCACCTGTAATAGAGCCCCCTCACTTCACTGTGACAGAGGAATAAGCTTCCTGCTGCGATGTAGCTTTAATTACATCACACAGCGAGCAGCACCTCCAGTTCAAACAGCCCACACTCACCCTGTCAGCTGCACAGCTCTGACATCAGCTGAGCCTCGGCCGCTGCGACACACTGCAGCTTCAAAGCTGCTGCTCGTCTGGCTCACGCCAAAACCAGTTACGGTGGTGGAGAGCAGATCACCGCCACACAAAGGAAGCTTTGCTTTAATGTTATCAGAGACTGATCCACGTCTGTACAGAGCTGTAATGATGCTGTATTTCCCTGCCTGTCTGACAATGACCTTATGGCTTTTATAAACGGGCCCTAATACAACTATACACCATTAGAGAGCCACTTTTATTACGTTTCCAGCCCTGGAGAAGCCCATTCATCTCCAGCGAGATGGATTGCTCTTGTTTTTTTGTGATCATCAAGATGGATGAGTTTATGTTTCCCTCTGGCGTTGGAGAGGGATTAGACTGTGCCTGCATGGGGATGAGCATCTCTGAGCACAATTAGTAGGGCACAAACACAGATTATATTTTATGTATTTGTTAAAAAGAAAATAGAATTTAAAACCACTTAACCCCATTTCCAAAAGGGGGCTTGATTTTTATCTGTTTTTCTTTGGTCATTTTGGAAGCTGAAGTTCATTTGCTGATGTTTCTGAGGAGCTACTGTATATTATTATTGCCATATGAAACTGTGACTTTAATATGCAAATTTATCATGTCATATGAACTCAGCTGGGGACAATCATTTTATAGTTATTAGCCAGTAAAAAAAAAAAAAAAAAAACACTTTAAAAGATTTTATGGCTGCGCTATTATATTAGATGGAATGATTTTGATATCTTGAGCATCACTTTTTAAAGTCTCTGTAATTCAACTTGATGTATTTGGTATCACTGGAAACTTCTTTCACTCTGAGTTCAAGTTTTTTTCCGCTGCTTCATTGGGGACCCTCACAGATAAGATTATTATTAAGATCCTCCCTCACTTTGAGGAGATATTCAATAAAGACAAAGACAGCACATCCTCATCTTCAGTCTGTGCTTTGATAGTGAAAGTGTTCCCAGTCTGTGTAACGCTCCCTCAGACATCTGAGGACACACTGACAGTTATGGCATTCAGCTCTTTATCCACAGCAGTAAGTAACAGCTCGGACCATAAACGTGTTATCAGGACCGAAGCAGCGGTTTGAACATTCCTCTTTTCTGTCTTTGTGTTGCTCACTGTGTTTTGTTTATTTGAAACTGAGTTGTAAAAGATGTCCTGAACCGTCCTGGTGCGGGGTCAGACTGCTGCCGGGGCTTTGATGAGCCACTGTAACTGCAGCCCCACCACCACGATCACCACCACCACCCACTCCCGTCATCCCCACTCATGCACCCCCTCAACCACCCAAAACCCCAAATCTAAATGGGGGGCTTTGATGTGGCTGGATGGTGCCTGTTGTTATTGTTTGTATCAGGGCTTATCACCGCCGACTCCCCCACCTCACCCCCACCCTGATTCCTGACCACAACCCCACACACACACATGCACACACACATGTCTTCTGGTGCGTCATTAAGGTCATTTCAGGCTTCTTTCGCTTGATATTTAATCTACTAATAAAAATACAAACTTTGCTTTTTCGTCAAAAGCTCATCTTTTCTTTTTTTTCACCCCTCTTTTCTTCTCCTCCTCTCCTCAGTGCAGCCAGACTCTCCCCTGATAAGGATGATGGATGGGGCAGAACTCTGGCTCCAGCCAAGCCCGGCAGCTTCCTGGGAGCTGAGAGATACTGAGGGGGAGGCGGGGAGGTGGTGTGGTGTGTGTTGGGTGGGGGGTACTGATGGAGGGGGTTGCTTGCCAGCACCCTGTAATGCCCACAGGACTGCCAAATAAAATAAAACTATAAAGGCCACGTCACTCCACTTGTTCCAGATCGTTGCTGTAGGTGAGGTGAAAGTGATCGGGAGTGATAGGCTCATTGTCAGCTGGACGAACCAACCATGACTTCACTTTTTGAGTTTTATAAAGGGGAAGGTTTTTATAAGCCAGTGGATGGCAGGATTCTCTCAACCTGCAGAAGATCATTAAATATTTTGTTAAAAATAAAAAGCTATAGAAGTTTGACTCTACAAATCTAACGCTCTTCAAATAAGCTGACTTGGAACTGTTTCATGTTTCCTCTGTCTTTCAATTCCTGACTGCCAACACTTCCTCTTCCTCTCTATCCTGCAGAATTAGTTCAGCGATAACAAGCAAATTCATCACTTTCGATGCAATTTTTTTTTCTTTGACTCTCTCAAATATGTTTTTTATGGCACGATTTATCAGTTCTAATAGCTACCACTCACCCAGCCTAACGGCCTCACTGTAGCAGTCACGCGTGAAACCAAAAACAAGAGCTGACACATAAGAATCTGCACACTCTATTTTAATTATACACACACTTTCTGTCATTCCTTGTGTGTCTGAAGGAAGTGTTTAAGAACTTTGTAGATTCCATTGTGTTGAAATTATTTTGTATATTTCCTGCCAGTTTGAATATGACAACAGAGAATTTGTTAGGAAATTCTCTGACATACACTGTTAGGTAAAAATGGAAATTATGAGAATGAAGTTGTGATGTTTTCAGAGTCCTAAAGTTCACAGCACTTTAATCCTTTTTCTGATGAACTTGTGTTTTGATCTCTGCACTCTGTAGTCCCTGTTGCTTTAAAACCATGTCCAGTGGTTTGGTTTTTGACTCATACATTTTATTTCAGCACCCTGAAATCTCAGATACTAAGGTGCAGATTATGAGACAATGGGCCCTTGGACAAAGAAGGCCAGCTCGCCACAGACTTTGTGGTGGTTTTGCCTTGTTTTTTCATTGTATGTTTTATCTTTTTGGTGACATTTTTCATGGTTCTGTGTGTCTTATAATATAATAAATGATTATGGCTTTTTCCCTGGTGCAGAGAGGGTCTATGGGATAGGGGAACATCAGGTGTTTTGTGTCTGTTCGAATGAATTTGAATGATTTAAGGCCTTTCTTTGCTAGTCCAATTGTAAATCCACACGGGCAACATATGAGGAATACGTTTTATTTTGCAATTTCAAAACACCTCTTTAACTCCCAAGACAAAAAGGGCAGAGGTGATGGCTCCCCCTCGCTTGTGCACGTCACTGCACCTCATTAAAAACAGCATGTTAATGCTTTACATGCTCTAGAGCTGCTTATTCATCTGCATATTTCTTTAATCTCACTACAACTTCCCCTCAGAGTCATTAAGTTGGGCCCCAACATGTGCAAACAGATAAAAGATTCCTAAATTGAACTTTTTTCTCTAATACAGTGATGTCTTCCCTAAATTTCTACATAAAAGTGGTGTTTTGTTTACTGTGACCTACAGAAGCACCATCAGGTCACATCCCTTGTTTGTGGAAACTGCAGCTCTATCTCGTACTGTAACTGTGGCGTGTAACCTCCCGGCCACACAGTGCCGTCCTGCTGGAAAACTGCGATTACGTTAATGATTTGTTTGGGTTTCAGGAAGACAGAGGGGGAAAATCAAGTAAATATATTGTGAAATGAAAACCTAATCCGTGTTTACATCCCAAGCAAAGACAGGCATTTGCTTTCATTAGATAATGTTTCCCACAGACGTGCTTTGTTAAAATGTATTTCGACCAATTTTCTGCAGCTCTGTCTGTGCCGCCAGGATTAAGGGGGCAAAGTCTGCGAGCTGAAAGATGCGTCGACCCTGCTGTCGTATCTTGGCACGATCAGAAACATCAACAAGGATGGCGACCAGGAGGCTGGCAACTGCAACCTTAAACAAAAACTGTTTTAAAGAGCCTGTGTCTTCGTGACTTTATCTGGGACTTACATTCCCTCCATACAAACCTCAGCTCTGTCACGCTCCTGATACACCCGCAGATACAGCCAAGGGACAACTTTTATTTCCCAGAATTCCTCCATTTCCCCATAAGGTGTGCGCTCACAGCTCACAGTGATGATTTAGGGGTGTTTATCCCCGCTCGCTTAAACATTTACTTTTCAGCAGGTGAAGCTGAGAAGAAAAATGTTTCTCTGCGGGGTTCAACCTCTGGAGGATTTAACACCATCTCTCCCTCCTCCACGCCACTGACGTTTACAAGACGAGCAACTTGTGATGGCACCCGGGGAATCATGGGATACATATTAGGGCTCGGCTGGCTGTCAAAGCATCCGAGGGCGTGCGTGTGTATTTTGCACTCACGGAAGTACATTGCGTTTCGGTGTGATTGCTACATCGCGTCTGGGAGGCGTCTCCATTTTTCATCGCAACACATTGTTTTGATCCAGTTCCTCTTTTTAATGACCCATAATCCTTTACTGTAAAACGGCTGGAAGGAGATCCAAAGGCCCCTGCTGAGTGACTTATTATCAGTTTATGCTTTAGGATGGAGAGTAAATAAATGAACGTTTCTCTGCACGCCCTGAACCCTCACCTTTTTATGTTCTTCTGAGATTCTTCACTCCTTCTTGGCCGTTTTATTGCTTCTTTCGACTCTATTCTAAATTTCTTTGCCTCACTCCCCCTCGTATGTCTCCCCTCGCCCTCTCCTCTTGTTTTGCTCCACTGCACCTCCTGTGTTAAGCCTTGATAATACACAACACCTTGAGCTTTTTAAGGGGCTGCAGCTTCGGAGAAATTACTCCAGAGACGCTGCTGAATGTTAAGTGCAAAGGTGTGTTTCTGGGTGAAGGGACACCCGGCTTTCTTCGACTCCATTTAGGATCAGGACATGGGGTTTGCTGGAGGGGATGGGGTCTTAAGTAGAGCCAGGTCAGGGGCAAAACTGTAATTAAGTCTGACTGATTGTTTTAAAGCACTTGGAGTATCAGATGTTTTGGTTTGATGGAGTAAAAAGTAAAGTTTGATACATTTTCAATCTTAGAAACCTAAAATAACTTCCAGGTTTTAGCCTAATTCATGTTATGTGATTAGGGGGAGGATGTGTGTGTGTGTGTGTGTGTGTGTGTGTGTGTGTGTGTGTGTGTGTTTGGGGGTGGGGGTCCCACTAATGGGGGGTTTTGCTGAGACACATTAAGATGTGGAGGAAAAAGGTCGAGCATGATTAGTGACCGCCTTAATGGTATAATGTCGCCTCTATTTCAGTGTTCCTGGAGAGAAAGAGAGGGTGTGTGTGTGTGTGTGTGTGTGTGTGTGTGTGTGTCCTGGGGGACTGCATACATAGATGAGAAAGTGTGTGCATGCAATGTAACAACCACTAACTCCAAGCCATATATACCTTAAAAAAATTGTAGTATCTATCTGATGAAAATGTATGAAAATGAATCGCTGGTTTATGTAGCACTGCAAATCACTGTTCAGAGACACAATGTTACAGCTGCCGCAGCTGTTGAGTTAAGGTACGACTCAGTTTTTAAAGTTTATGGTTAGTTAGGTAGGTTTGTTTATGTTTGTTTAATGAAAGGAAAAAAGACTCCTGTCTAGTCTCCATGATGCCAGCTCTGTGAGCCTGTTATGCTCAATGTGAAGAAAATAAATGTTTTAAGATGAACAAAAGTTGCAGTCCAAAGTGAGTGAAGTAAATATGAAAACGGTCAGTGTTGACACTTCACAAGAGCTGGCTCTTGGCAATTTGATATTTTGGACTAAATTTACAAAAATAAACTATACAAATTATGATCATTATTCACTTGCAGATATTTCTCTACACCAGTGGTTCCCATCTGGTGGGCTGCAAGTCCCTTGTGAATGGACTACAAGTGACCCACATGTGTCAAGTTTGTATAAAAAAAAACACACACACTTTCTTTTGAAGTAAAGTGATTTCCAGCACAGAGCTTTTATTTTGATGAGGCATTTCCTGCTGTAGAGTGAGTGACTTAGTGACAGAGACGGCAACCTAGCTCAATGCCATGGCCAAATGCAAAAGTGAAACTGAATATATTTAACTGTGTGTACCTTGAACTAATGACCAAGAAGAAATCTGGACCCTGTGGCTGGACCACTTGGAAACCACTGCCCCGAGCTATTTTAGATGCTTCAACTGGATATGTCGTTTTAAATTTTATTGCTGATGTCACTGACATTCAGATTTGTTTTTTCAGACCCAGTGGGCACAATTTGCATATAAATGTTACACTTTTTTCCATTGGATTCTGTAATTTACTGATTTGTTCATAAAAGTCCTTCAATTATTTGTACGTACTGGCTTCAACAGCACCGGTAGCTGCGCTGTCTGAAGTGGCGTTAGCCATGTCAGTGCTGTTTGTATCTTCAGGTGCCGTAAAACAACTTTGGCTAAGTCCACCATTCATCAAAAATACAAGTACATTCAATGAACACACTCTTTTAGCGTATTAATGCATAACACTGACAACAGTGGTGGCTGTAATGGTAACATGCAAAAAACCATGGTCATGTTAACAAATGAAAAGTAAAGTTTACCATGTTTACCACATGTGGTTAACAATATGTTACCATGATTTGCTAACTAGCAGTAAACACAGAATACATAGGTGTGAACAGGTGTGATGTTATTCTTGCTGGTCTTACCTGCTAGTTGAAATTTTGACCTGAGGATCACTTAGGCCTCATTTACACCGCAAGCGATGCGTTCACGTAGCGCTCACAAAGTGGTCAACAAGCATTGCGGCAGCACACGTGCATTCACACCAAAACCGAACAGACAGCGGCCACTGCTGTCTCGTCAACATACAGACCACACCCAAACAGTTGGTGGCGGTAGTGCACCGTGTTTACAGTTTGTTCTCCAATTGATTTTTAGCACTACAAATTGTAAGTACATGAAACATGTGCCTGTCAGGTCTTGCTTGGTCAAGGGGGAGATGTCTACGGTGGCCGAGAGAGGTCAGGGGTTCTCTAATTTGCAACAGTAAATATGTTTTTAAAGAAACGCAAGGGCATCTTCATTTTTTTATCTACAAAATTAGGAACAGCCATCTTTAAACATTTAACCAACAGCTGTATATAACTACTTTCTTTACAATATGTAGTAAAAGCCATGAGACAAAGAGCTGCCTGCTGACTCAGCTTCCCAGTTGGATCAGCTAGAGACACATTATTTATGTTTTGCAGCTAATATGGTTAAGAGTGGTTCGGACTATCAGACTATAGTCCTTTCTAAGTGCATCTTGAGGGCATAGTCAGCCATGTTGGTAAGATATATCCGATTACACCCCAATCAGACGGACAATAGTGGACCCGTAATTGATGAACTGATATATTACTCCAAACCTTCCTCCTCAATTATCAGTGCCAGGTTTTCAGTTTGTGTGTGTGTGTGTGTGTGTGTGCGTGTGTGTGCGTGTGTGTGTGTGTGAACAGTGACAGACATGGCGTCCGCTGACAGCCCGGCTTGGTCTTATCTGTACTGCAGGAGTGACGTTAGAGAACCAGGAGGGGGGGGGAGAAGGGAGGGAGGGAAAGATAGAGGGGAAGAGGTGTGTGTGTGTGTGTGTGTGTGTGTGTTTCTCTTTCCAGCACTCACTTGTCATAGTGTTTCTCACCTTTATTTCTCCTCTTCCAATGCTCAGCCACTTTCTGATGCTGTAGCTGTTGACAAAGCTCCTTATTGTTGAAAACAACTTACAGCCTAAAATGGAGATGAAGAAGCAGAAAAATGAAGGACAGAAATATTTGCCATAATGTTGACTGTAGCATCTTTAGATGGCGTAAGTTTCTGTTTGCAGGAAACTGAGACAACAGTGGCCCTTAACACTCATCGGCCATCACTCATTAAAGAAATTTGGGAATTCTTTATGAGAACCAATCAATTTCTTATCGTATATATTTTAAAATGTAACAACCAAGTCAAGTCATTGCTATAGCCAAAATTCACAAATGTTTTATCTCTACAGGATTAGAAAGAACGAAAGAGGGGGCATTCATCTTCCAGATTGAACAAGCTCAGCTCTACTGTCAGACAAGAACATTGATACTGGATGATTCTGCAAAGCCCCAGGTTAAAGGTACCGTGCTGGGTTTAGACCACCAGGAGCCAAATGGAGCAGGTTTTTACCGATGTGGGTCCTCCAGTTTTGTTTGGCTTGTGCATGTACACAAGAACGTTCCGGCATGCGGACGGTGCCAACCACACTGCCGCTGGTTTTACACTGTTGGATTGATCAACAGTTGGTTTTCACAATATCTGCATCTTATAGAAAATGTAGACCTATTATGCAGTGCCGGATGTTTATATCAATTGTGGACAAAGTTTTAAAATATGAGGTATGTAAAAACAAAACCTCAGGCTGCAGACCATTTTGAACATTTTCAAGTCACCTTGTTCAGGATTTCTTTAAATGGTCATCTGCTCCAGGGACGTCACTGAATGTGTTTACATTGCATAGCCTACACTGCTACATGAAGCTACATGCTAACGTTCCGGTTGTAAAGTTCTTGGTTTAGAAGCTTTTATTTGGGTATTTATATACTCCATTACAGTCAAAATATGTCTCTTTTATGTTCAGGAAAAGATGGAGGTTATGGTTAATACAAAAAATGTTAATAGCAGGTCTGCGATGGGATGCAAGACTATATGAAAAGTCTTTATTGAGATCACGTGATGTATAAAAAAAATTTCAGTCAGATCAGGCTGGTTGGACACAAACAACGGGGAAACCAATTCAACCATAAACATATATACACGAAGGCTCTTGTCTCCTTGCCTTTTCATCAGAACAACAGTGTCTCCTGGGAAAAACAGTTAAAGGGAAGTCCAGGAGAGAGCAGAGATGGTGGAGAGGCTGAATGAGACGAGGGTTAGAGGAGGTGATTTGAGACGGAGAGATGACAGGGGCTCGGGGGGGGGGGGGGGCACAGTGAGGAGAGAGGATGAGGTAGGAGAGTTGCGGGAAGGAGATGAGAGAGAGTGACACGGGAAGAGGAAGAGTGATGAGACAGGGAGAAACTTTGCCAGTCTGAACATCTCTGACCTCTCTGAGCCTCTGCAAGTGACCAGGTGGAAGTATAATAACAGTATCTCATGTCTTTTCCCTGCATACGATGGCTTCTGTGTGACACTGAAAATAAAAATGAATAACTGGTTCTTCACATGGGTCGCATTTAGCGTTATGCAAGTGAATTATGAGAAATGAAGCATTCAGGATATGGCAGCGATGGTACAGTTAGGCTAAGAGAGATACTGCAGTTGTGGCAGTTAAATCATGGTTAAGGTATGGGTGGGTTTGGCAGTTTAAACACTTGGGGAAAGATTGTGGTTACACATAGTCACATAAAAAAGGGGAATGTTAGTTGCAGGCCTGTTATGGGATGCAAACTCCAGTCTCCCACATGAAAGTCAAGCACTCTACACACCCACCCACCACACCCCTGCTTTCTGCCTCGCTACACTGAGGGTGCACTACTTCCTGCATTAGCACTGAGTTGTGAAATAGTTGAAGTGTCCAATATTTCATTTCACTGACTGACTGCCATCATCGGGTCAGAAATACTTTGGCTTATGACCAAATGACCAGAAGACCAATGGCATTCCCTTTAGCCTCAGCTGCACTAGTTCATATCTGCTTAACACTGGCATGTGAGACAAGGTTAACATGTTATACTAGCACAGAGCTGATAGCTGTAGACTCTTAGTCCCAGTCTCCTCACTCATGGACTCTGAGGCTCTTTCTCTGTATATCTGACAGGGCTTAGGGCTGTCCGACTTTCAAATCATCAAAAAGCATTAGACGTCTTTCACAGACATTTTGAGCCCTTCTTGAACACTTTCTGTAAGTCCGCATATCTGCAAACTTTGCCTGGAGAAAATGACCCACAATTTATAATGTTTCCATGTTAGATATGGTTTAAAACAAACAGTGTTTAAATAAAAGATAAATAAGTAGAGCTGACACATGGATGATCAGGCTGACATATTGAGTGCGCTAGAATGTCTAAATGTACACATACTACATTAATAACAAGGATTTAGGACGGTAAATAAATAACACATTAAATCAGAGTAATGCAAGCAAAAATGAATGACTACAACCTTCTCGTAAACAACCCCCTTTCAGTTTCCGGTGGATGACTACCAACCAGGGCTGTTTCAAGACACTCTGGGGGCCCCAGGCAAGAGGCACCTTTTGCTTGCGCAAAACTATTTTTAGCCGCAAATGCAGTAAAATGCTCGCACTGTAGAGCTCTGTGGAAAACAAATCATTGTAGAATATAAACAAATCTAACCTACAAGTAAAAAGAAATAAATAGTAACTTTCACTGCTTAAAGATACTCAGTAGCTCATCTAATACCTGACATGTCACTGGATACAAACCACTGCAGCAGCATATTGAGTGCCAGGTGGCCAGCGTGCGCCGTTATTGGACGGCACATGGACACTCACCCTCTTGCAATTGGACTTTGTACTTATCCCACAGGAGTGGTACTGTGAGGTACCGTAGTACTGCGGTACTCCAACAATGCTAGCGCGGGTGGCAACCAATCATGCGGGACATGGTCTCAATTTGCGTGACGCTTGAAAAGAGACAGAAATGCCGTGTAGTCCCGCACAATGCGGGATGTCTGGTCGCCCTACTTCCACTGCCGCTCGCAAGCAGCAGCTAGTAGGGGGCCCCATTAGGGGGGATTCCAACGTGTTGTCGTTGTTTCAGTGTCTATAGGGGTTCCATCATATTGTCATTGATATGGACCAATGTCAGCCGTCTCTGGGGGCCTCCTTCCAGCTTGGGGCCCTAGGCAATTGCCCAGTTTGCCTGTCCGGTTGCGACGGCCCTGCTACCAATGGACAATGAGGCTTCCTATAGAAAACCAATGGATTAGACAAAATGTCCAATAAATCATCATGGAAACCACAGTTTGCTACGATTTTTGTGTCAGAACATCAACAAACACCACTGACCACTCGATGAGTTTCATGGCTTTGAAAACGAATGTGTAGGGTGGTTCACACATGGCCATAGGCAGCAGTGTTAAGCCAGGCAGGGGAAAGACAAATTCTCTGAAAATGAGCAATCGTAACTATTTTGGTCTTAACCACTCTATTTCATCATAAACAACAGAAATGGGACCGGACTTCTCCTTTAAATAAATCAGTATATGGAAAACACTGGCCATGGTCATCTGGTGGGATTGCATTTCCAAATTCTTACCTTTTTTTTTTTTTTGCCTGCATTGTGATGGGACATTATCTTCCTCATTGTTTGATTCATTTGTGCTCATCATGGCCCTTCAGCATGCCTTGTGTGTTCTTTTTCTGCAGGTGCATGTAATGTAATTGGTGGGCGGGCCGTCCACTTAGGCTGAATGGGAGCACCTGGGCCCAGTGATCCCAGTTACTACATAAGCTGCCACCTCAGAGAGACTCCTTTATCATTTTCCTCACCACCACCATGCTTCCCACACACCCATTCACTGACACTGCTGACTTTACTGCCGTCCAAATCTCATCTCCTTTGAAATTTATAAATATGTAACTTAATTTAACAGCATTTCTTGGTGTCTCTCCCTTCACTGGGTCATGACAGTGTTTTATTCATTTTGTACTATTTCTGAGCTGCTTGCTGCTCCCAGTTTCCCCACATTATATCACTGTCATGGACTGCATCCATGATGATACCATGTACTTGTTCAGAAGAAACGATTAGACATAAAGGAGTGAGATGTCAGGAAATAAAGAGTTGTGAAAGAAAAAGAAAAAAAAGCCTCAAGAGAGATAAGTCAGCAGCGAAAAAACTCTGCTCTCATGGCTCGGAGCCATTTTCCAACAAAGTCAGTGGTCAAAAAAACCCAAACATCTCCACAAATGGTCGTATTAATCTTCTTGGGGATGCAGAAATGTGAATTGGGAAATCACATCAGAGACAATTACATCCTGAACTTCTGAAAAATAGATTCTACGAGACAACTACAAACATCAAAATGGTAGAATGTGGAAATAAACTCCAGATTAGATCTCATCCATGAAACAGTAGCCAAATTAATCTGAGCTCACATTTCCATGCCAAGTAGAGCTCATTAAAGCATGCGGAGGAAGTCTGTTAATAGATAGAGTTGAACCCGAGTGCAAACCGCAGAGAGCAGCAGCAGCAGCCACTTGTTTCTGTTTATTTCAGCTTCATGCTGTTTGTCTGATGGGACAGACATCAAAGAGGAGACGGACGACTGAGACAGATTGTTTTTGGTTTTTCTTTCATTTTTCTTTGTTTCTTTAATTTTTTTTTCTTTGCTCTCTATCTCTGTGACTCGGGGGGGAACATGGAAGCCGTGTGACCCTTCATGATTTATCAGGACATTTCTCTTTTTTCTCCCTCTCCTGTTAAAGTAAATGACTGGTATGTAGAGAGACTCTGGAGAGTCCACAGCCCCCGTCGCAGGCTATTAGGCCTCCCTCCGCCTCCCCCTGTGGAGAGAGGAAGATAAGGGAAAATTGAAAATGAAGAGGAAGGAGAGAGAGAGACATCACTGCATCCACAGGCAGACCTCTTGTTCTCCTCCACTATCTCTCTTTCTCTCCCTCCTTTGAGCTTGATTAGCCGCCAAGCTTAAGAGGCTTGTTATCAACCTTGGAGACGATGGAAGTTCATCGGCCACAGGACTTGACTGATGGAGATGGGGATGGAGGCTTTTTCTTAGCATCTGAGTGTGTGTGTGTGTGTGTGTGTGTGTGTGTGTGTGTGTGTGTGTGTGTGTGTGTAGGAAGCGGCGTATATCTTTTTGACTGATGTGGAGTCACGGTAGAATGTGGTCAGTTCATTCGTATCCGGGGCCGCTGGGACTCCAACATGTCTGCTGGCTAGTACTCATTTGGTCCCATGACTTGTCTAAGTGCTGCACACAAGCCCGTTCTTTTCTCAGGGTCAGCCACTGAAAATCTTCTTCTCAAAGTAAAAAAAAAAAAAATGTAGAATTTAATGTGTATTTAACACGTGAGTCAGATATGGCAAAGAAAGTCCACAACAGATACAAACTTTCTACCTTCATGCTATAAGAGCCCACTTACTGAGTTTCCCCTTGGGAATCAATTAAGAGTTATTTTATCTTATCTCATCCATGGGAGGGCGGTGAAGCCATCCATTTTAAAACAACATGTCCTTAAGCAACAAAACAGGTAATTTCTCAGTACCTTCCATTACAACAGTGTTTCAGGGTTTTTTTTTAAATACGTCACCACTATAGTTTGGTTAGGTTTACACAACTAAAACTACCTGGTTAAAGGGGAAGTCCTCTGATTTTGCACTCCAAAAACTTTTTACTGGTCTTTTGTTGTGGTTCCAAAGGGGGCTGCGCAAAATGTAAAAATAAGTGGCATTACTTAAGTCAGTGTCAGTTGGGTCTAAAGTCTACAAGTCTGAAAATGCAAAATCGGTGCTCTTGCCAGACCTCTGTAGCCGGCTCCTCATTTCTGCTTGAAGCTTGCAGCTTGAGTCCACATTAGCCGCCACTAGCATCACACACCTGAATCTCTGCCAAACTTAAAGTTGGATCACATGTGGGTAATGAAGGCACCACGTTTTGAGCAGGAAGAGAAATGTTTGGAATAAAAATGACACTATCTCTGGTTTGGCTTAAGCGGCAGACTTCGGAGCTGAAAAATGAAGGCAGCACAGAAGTGTCAAAAACAACATGGTCTCACTCTGAAGTCGTGAAATCCGGCGCTTGGGCAGTGACATGCAGCATGATACCCAGCTGACTGCCATTATAGTTTAACGGCGCCCAGCAGTATCAGGGGAAACAAGAATGAAAATAAGGCGGTGACAGTCTGAGTGGGGTGGATGGAAGGGGTGGTGGATTGGTCCAACACACACCGACTTTCACCCAGGAGAGTGGAGTTTGTGTCACCTGAGATTATAAAGCTTCTTTTGTTGCATAAACCCAACCAAATGCGTTAGTTGTTGAAGGAAGATAACGCGAATTTGCAGTGTTGGACCAGCATGTATTTTGAAAGCGACTGAATGTTAACTGTAAATTTCCTGTGAACACAGAAGTGTATTTTGAAAGAAGACAATGAATGCAACTGGCAGAACTTGACACGGCGTCCTAGAACATCAACAACCAACACAGCTGTGGTACTTGACACGTGTAATCTGGATGTGGAAAATCCATGACCAAACGTTGACATGTGACAAGGTTGGAGTGAGAATGTGTTGTCAAAAACTACAGTTCTTTGAATGGATCCCCATGTTAAAATGTTCAACTTTACAGCAGGAAATAAACATGTTAACAGCCTGATGCAAAAAACAATTTTGGTCTCTATAGCAAATTTTCCCATTCATGTCAACTGTACAGAGGGTGATTTTATATATAACTCCCCATTTACATTTTATTTAGACTCCACAGCATCAGCCTCTTGCCTAAATTTGGTCACTTCTGGCTCCAAAAAAACAAGATGGTGACGGCCAAAATGCAGAATTCAAGGCTTTGAAATGGGAGTCCACAAACCAGTGTAAGTAAAAGTAAAGGCCAACGACAGATTCAGTCTTGTTTGGTGTTTCACTTCGTGACATTTGTAGTTTTAAGGCACTGTGTCTCTTGGAGGCCTGCTGCTTATGGTCTGGCACCTGGTCTCTATCTTTTTTAAAGCATCAATCTTACCTGAGCACTGTGGGGGTACACATCCATAAATGTCATAAAACACAGAAAAATGGAAGAAAAAACATACACTTCTGGAGGATCATAAGTGATGATTAACTGGGATCACTTCTGCATAAGTCTAAACTTTGTTTTTTGTGTACCTTGAACAGCTATATTTTATCACAAGAAATATCTGCCCCTCATCCCAGTACTACTGGGATACTAGTGGCACCCATGGCTTGTTCACTGTGTAAATGAAGCTACACACAAGTTAGTAACCACACCTTTTTATGTTAGTTGGCAATTTCTAGCATGAATTCCACCCTGATAGTTGCTGGTTGATTTGAAAGTACTACTCCCAGAGCAGAGACTCTTTTGGCACCAGGAACTATGGCATGGGAACTTAATTCAGAGCCTGGTTCCTCCGGTCTAGGGACTATATGCAAGCAAGATTCCTGGATCTTCCTGAGAAAACTCCTCCTGTACCGCTAAGCAGAGATCCTCTGTGGACAAATCTGGGATCAGGAATCCACACCGGGACTGAGCATGTCAGAAGACCTCCGTCATCCTTGCATCTGACTCTTCTGCAGCACCAACAGCAGCCAGAGTCCCACAGCTCTGTCCCCTGGCTTTCCATACTGAGCTAGCTTGGTTATCCACAAACACTAATCCTCACCTCAAATTTTTCAGTAACTGATTTTGCTTGATATTTTAGGCTGGTGGGGCAGGTCTAAATGCAAATCAGCTGAAGCCATCCTGTATTACTTACTTAAAATGAAAACAGTCTCAAACACTTGGGTTATGAATTGAGACTTCTTTTTTTTTTTTGTTACAGTTGCCGTGAAGACAATTCCAAGCACTTCCTTGTAGGCTTATCAGAAGCGGTATCAGTTGCTGTCCATGACTTGATGAACATTGTCTCTCAGTGTTTCTCCCCTCTCTGCCTGAGTCCTTGCCAGCTCTGGATGAGGCCTCAGAGGGCGACAGGACCGTGTAAACATTCCCAGCCCTCAGAATCTGTCTGTCTGCCGGGGGTGATGCATCTGTCCGGCCCGTTTGTTTACTGGCCGAAGAATGTTAAGAATATAGGCTTCAGTCGATGTGTGTATGTGTGTGTGTGTGTGTGTGTGTAATTTCATGTCCATGTGACCGTGCACTTAAAATAGAGAGTGTGAGGAGGCCAGGGGGACACATGGGCGGGGCGGGGTCACAAGTTTTGTTTCCTTTTGTATCGTCTTAATGTTTGCAACGATCCAATGGGATGTGGATCTGGTGAATATTGCACGGTGTTTAGTCTACCAATCACCACGGTGACAAAGAGTCTAGGTTTGGGGGGATGGAGGTGGTGGCAGGGGGTGGGGGTCAGAGTAGTTAGCGGTGTTGTGGGTCAGGGAGGACGGCTCTGCAAAATAAAAATACACCCAATAAGCTGCAACAGAGAGAGTTGTCCTTGAATCTTAACATTGGCAGTTTTGCCTTGTTACCTATAACGCCTCCGCCCACAGGAAGTGACAAAGTTCAAATTGAGAAGAAAACAAAATAAACTGTTTTCTTAAATAGAAATCACTGAGCACAGCATGTGGAGAGAGCACAGACAGGCTGGGCGTCACATGAGTGCGCCACGTGTACTTTACTGAAAAGATATCTTAAGATTTCTGAATACAAGATTTCAGAGTTTTAGGCCGTCTGTGTGCAACATACACACAGCTCTTACGCCTCAACCTCTTAGACCGATCATTACAATGACATATTGCATGGTCAAAACCTGGTGAAACCTATAAAACTTGAGGAAAGATTTTCAAAGTGATGCTCAAGACATTGTTGTGAAGCCATAAAAGCATGGTGTCTTGAATATTTTGCCCAGCGTAAGCATTACATAGCTTTGATTCACAAGACTTGGACTCAGGTTCAGGCTACTTTATTTGTACCCTTAGGCAGATTTGGTTTGCAGTAGATGACACATCCATGTTGACACATATTTTACAAACAACAGAGACAATAGACAGGCATGAGGAACATAGTCAAGGCTCCAATAATCACTAAACCGCTTAAATAAGTTAACAAATGTTGCTGTATAGCATCTGTGCAATGCTGCACTTTGCTTGAATGCTACACAGCAATATTTTATGTGTGGGTCCCCATTTTGTTAGTTGTCATGCGCACACACAAGGATGCATGCAGTACATTAAAAAGCCAATGCTTTCACACTTATCTACTGATCAACAGGTGGCTGTAACATGTCAAAAACACACTAAAGTCCCTTTATACCTGGACAAAAAACCCACTAACACCCACTAACTAACATCTGGCTTTTTTATTTAATGGGTAAGGTTACAATCAGCATTCAGTCCCGATTCAAATGACTCTGCAGTATTTATGGGTATTTAACGGCTCCAGCTCTGATCGGCTTCAATCTGCAGTGATGGAAATACAACACTGGGTGGACACACTAATTTTTGCCTCTCTGACGGTGTGATGCAATAATACACCGCCACAAAATTGAAGCACTGCTTGAACATCTTTCCAAATTTGGTCTGCACGAAGTTTGAGAGAGAGACTGAATAAGAGCTATGAAAAGGAAGTAACCACCATAACATTTTCACTGGCCTCCATGCTGCTTTCTACAGTTTACTAACCTGATTTATGGCCCATCAATGATGTGAAAGATGACATACCAAAAACAAACAAACAAACAAAAAACAGAAAGGCATGCCTGTCTGCTATACCTGATCCATTCGCAATGGGAAAGCAGTCTATTGCCTAATTTTCAGGTTTCAGGTTATCCTGTGTTTAAAAAACTTGCATACATGCGTTAATTTTGTTGGAAAATGGGTAAAATGTAGCAAGAAAGAAAGACAAGAAGACAACTGCAAGCTAGTAAATGTGGATGTAAACAATGCATGTTTCGAAATCAAAAATAGAAACAGCTTTGCAAATGTTGGGGAAATGAAAATGCATTCAGCATGTTTGTTAGATCTCGAGGATCTGCACAGTGCATCTAAATGGAAACAGAAACTTTGTGTACAGAAAGAATTCATGGGGCTGATGATAGTTAAGCTGATGACTTTCAAACCACGAAACTTGACAAAATCAAGAAATGTACAACACAGCTCTGACATTAATGTCATTGCCTCGAGACTTCTCTTGGACTTTATTGTTTGACTTGATAAAGTGACTTCTTGACCAAAGGAACTGATGACAACTCAGATTATCATGAGCAGATGCAAAAGCGTTTGTTTTCATGATCAACAAAAAACAGACGTTATGTGTCAAAAGATTTTAGCGTTTAAATGTTATACAGTGCACTTGAAAGTTATAAATATCCTACACATTGTCACTCAGTTAAAGAAAACTTAAATGGAGGGTTTAGAGCTTAGGAGGAACTTGGTAGTCTTGATTCTGAAACTCAGGACATCGTGACCAAAATACTTACTTACGACTTCCAGAACAACGACTTTGTCTCTGGTTACAAGTGTTGTACCATGCAAATGTGCAATATAAATGTAATATTGTCAAACACTGTTGTCAAACAAGGTTTAAGCTAATTTTTTCAGGCTAATTAAGGAGGAGATTTTCGGTAAAATCTGCCGTTAAGATGTTAGAACAAGTTAAACAAAATCTGCCAGTAGTAGAAGAGAAGCAACAGACTTACTTATTAAAACTTAAAAGCTAGTTTGGAATAAGTTTAGGAAACAGAAAACATACTCCAAAATGCAGGGACATTTTTTAGAAGTGTGTGTTGTTATGAAAGGTTGTGACACACACAGACACACACACACACACACACACACACACACACACACACACACACACACACGCACCTCCAGCACCCCCACAGCTGGTCTGGACAGTTTAAACTGCTGCTTGACTGTGAAAGGTAATTCCAGCAGGCTGCACTCTTACGGTAACACACATTTATTCTCAGCGGTCTGCAAACGCTAGAGTCACTGTGGGATGTCACGTATCTATAGAATCTCTTGGGATGTTTAAAAGCTTGAATTTGCTTTGACAGACTATGTTATTGTTATTTGCATTATGTTTATGTGCATCACACATTGTCACAGAGAGAGCAAGGACGAAGAGACAGTTGAGATGTCAAAATTACTACAAGATCGAGCAAGTTACCTTGATAATTTACCCTTAACCGTCTCCGCAACTGATTATAGTTGGTTTTATAATATAAAAAATGAGCATTATACTTATCCAGGAAGAATTTATATCCCTTTTAACATTAGTGTGTTGAGCTTGTCATAATACAGAATACAGACGCAATCCACTTTCAGGGTTACATTGACTGATAGTGTCAGAATATAAGGCTTGAGGCTGTTTTAGGTGTGCAAGAAGAGTCCAATTTTAACATTTCCAAATCTGCAACAATCCCTGAAATTATTTGTGCTGTTTTAATGACTCTTCCCAAATAACAAGACGAGGAGACTTCAGATTTTTAGACAAAACTATAATTGCTAGTTCATTCATCTTCAAGCCAATTAAAACATTTGGGTCCTTGAACACACCTTTGACAATATCATGTGCGACAGGACTACCTTGATTTATTTATTTATATATTTGTATGTGTTCTTAGTATTTTTGGGCCAAACAAAGTCACTTTTTTCACCCATAACCTAAACAAGTCTGTAAGGTTGCTGTCCGACACGACAGAGAAACGACATCAACACAAGAGTTATAGATCTTATTCACCCTTTCAATGAACCTTGAGATGCACTTAGGGGTTGTTTCCAGCAGCCGTATATCAAGGCTAACAACAGTCTGGATCCTCTTCACAGGAGCCTGGCATGGGTTTGACTCCCACTACTGCCCCCTAGTGGAAGAGGTGTACATGAAAGGCTACATGAGTCCATCTAAATGCTGCATTAGTTGAGAGATTTGTAAATCCGTTACTGCTTCTGGTACTATTACAACTGCTACAATATTTATCACAGCGACCTTTAGGAATGCAGTTATTTGTATTTAATCAATTCTTTAGTCCATAAAATGCCCTAAACTGACAAAAAATATCCATTACAAGCTCCCACAGCCTGAGGTCATCTCTTCAAAAGTCTTGTTTTGTCATACCAGCAGTCCAAAACACACAGATATTCAATTTATAGTGATATAAAACAAAGACAATCTTCACATTTGAGAATCTGGAACTTTAAAATGTTTTGCATTTTGCTTGATAAATGACCAAAACAATCAACTGAGCATCAGCATTGTTCAGGATTGATTTCTTAACCAACTCATTATTTGATCATTTTATAGAAACCTATAACATCCAGCTCAGTAGAAATGCACATAGTCTTTGGAAGACAGAGCCCTCATCTTAAAAGACTGTGTCGCTGCTGTCCGGTGAGTTCGCCAAGTGTTCAAGCCCTCTGCTATCTGAATGACAAGGTTCAGTAATCAAAGAATTTGCTGACCCTCCCTCCCCTTCACTCACTTCTTCCATCCCTCTCGTTCTCATTTGTCTGGATGTGTCACAGACAAATGTGCACAGCTACATTATGCACACAACCCCTGTCCACAGAAATGAAAACAAGTTTGAAAATGAAAATGTGTGTGTGTGACAGTCCATTAACAGTAAACCAACGCTTCTGACCACCAGGAAATTCTTTCCATAGCTGATCCACTTGATTATCATGCAAAGCAATTTTTGACAATCTTTTCCTGAAGGGCAACAGTATCACTTACAAACTGCATTTATCTGCAGATATTTACATTAAAGGGTCTGTATTTGACATTCAGTGCATTAATATAGCAGCAAACCAATATATTTGCTGTGTAAAGATAGTGGAGTAATGGCATCCTAAGCAGAGAATGATGTAATGCTACCTCTGTGTGTTGTAATCCGAGCTTCTCAGTCATTTGTTTAAGTGAGCCAGTCCAGCCATGCATGCATGCTGGTGCACATGTGTGTCCCACTGGCTAGTTCATCGCCATCACTTTGCACTGCACTAATACAGCAGTTCCAAATAATATTGGGACGGCAGTGTTGCAGAAGCGTAGCGCCCGCCCTTCTGGTTCACCCATGGTTAACACTGTTAGCTCTGTCAGCTCTGTTGCCGTTGTTCAGCACAGTTTATGGAGTTTGTACTGTTAGCTGCTGGCCGCCTGCTTAGCCATTTCAATTTTGAGAATCCAGTGTGTCTTTAATGAATACAGTGAAGGAGAAACTTAAAAAAAATGTCTGATGTGTCCTTTGACTCAAGAATCTGTCACTCAACCCTCCTTTCATATTCTTTCATGCTCTGAACACCTTAGGGAGGAGGTCAGGATGGATTGTTGGGCATATAGAGTGATTCAAACAGCAGAGACTGTCGTTTGCATCCTACCTACCATCAAGAGTCAGGGCTAGTTTCTTTTCTCTACTGAGGCGATCTTTCTCTGACCTTAGCCACACAGGTTTAGGAGTCTAAACTTACCCAAAACCTACCCATTGTTATTGCCGTTCTTTGGAGTTCTTTGGGAAGGTACTAGACTCACAAGTCAGTCTTTAGACGCTTTGCTTAACTAAAGACTGACTTTCTTCCTGATTTTGTGTTTAGATGGGCAGATACAATTTCAGAGTTTAAAAAAAAAACTCCCTACGTTGCAGAACCAATAGTAAATCCGCAGGGCGGTGCTTCGGTGGCTCGCTGAACTCTTGTGCTTCTAAACATATTCTGACTAGAAACACGTGTAGCGGTACAAAATGGCTCAGCCGTGCTCGCAGAAAACGCCGTCAAAGTTAGTGGATGTTTGTTGCATTTGCGGCGACAAGAATGGGTCCATGTCACTGGTCCAACAGCCCATTGGTTCGACATCCCATTAGTCCGACTGTCCGCGGTGCTGAACGGCTCGCGGCGGGCGTATGGTGCGCTGTGACCAGCTCTGGGTCAGCTGGGAAAGGCTTGAGACGAAGCAGGCTCACGGCTTATGTGTCTGTCACTTTCTTTTTCATTTTAACCCACACCATGATCTTTTCCTGACCCTAACCAAGTGGTTTTTGTGCCTAAACCTAACCAGACCTTAACCACAGGGCATCATGATGATTTCGGAACAGACTTCGGAACAGTGGGTTTAATATGATCAGAACAATGGGCTGTCGGACCAATGGGCAGTTCTCGACAAGAATGACATGGTTATCGTAGATTAGCTGGGCTAACCATTAGCTGTTAGCCCTGTTAGCCGTTAGCTGTGTCTGTAATAGGTAATAACTCATTAAACGTACCGTGAAAAAAATATTTTTTCCAGCAGATATCTTAGTTACAACATGGTTGAGCTAGCAAAGCAGTTTTGTGTTGCTATGTGTGGTATTTATTCAGTTTGGGAAATCACGATGTCTAGAAAGCATCAGTGGCTGCAGCTGACAGGGACAGCTAACACTAGCAGCAAAGCGAACATCAGGACGTCATCTGTTAAAAGCCTCCCATTGTTGGATACGACATGAAACTACTCCAGTTAGTTCAATCATGTTGTAACTAAGACATCCACTGGAAAAAATATTTTCTTCACGGATGAGCACACGTTTGATAAAACAGAGTTAAATCTCTCGGCATCCATTTTCAAGCTCTCTGTGTGTTTGTTTCCTTGCGGATAAGAAAAGGGGGAGCGCACATTTCTGAGAAGGCATGTCCTTTTCAAAAATGCAAGAAACGTTGCTTTGTTGCCGGCCGTTTTCGCCGGTGTATTAAGCACACTTTAGAAAGGAGTGTCCCCAGACTATCAGAAGGTGGAGATCTCTGACTGTCTGGTGGTGAGACTAGGAAGGTACTGACAACAAACTTTGTTTGTGGTTGACTCCAGTATTTTCTTTACACATCAAACACACTCCAACATCATGCTTCATGTTCACCAATAATTGTGAATGACTTTAAACTTCATAACATAATTTGTTGTATGATTGGGAAAAAAACCCTTTCTGTTCAGTTTATGTGCAAAAACTATCTGCAGAGGTTTTTCAGATGAATATGATATTGATGTCTATGCCTGGTAACTCATTATGTTTCAGGTTAGGGTCAGGGAAAGATGGTGGTCATTGTTAAATGATCAAAATGCCAATAGTTAGTTGGAGAAGGGATTGTAGGAATTGCAAGGAAACACTTAAACCCTCATGTCTAAGTGCTTTTCTGCTGTTTCAGCATATCAGTGTAGATGACAAACTTTTAGACCAGGGTGGGACAATGCTAGTTTGGATGCTAAATTGTGAAGATGTAAAAGATGTGGCTGCTTGCGTGGATGTCAGCTGCCCCCACAGGAATTTTTAGAGCATTCTGAGACACAGAAAGTCTCCACTGAAACCAGAGTTGAAATCATTTGGAGGTTAACAGCTCTTTAGGACATAGTGACTCACCAAACGTACCACTCGCACACACATACACTCACAACCTTCAGATTTTAATGGACACTGAAACACTAAGATCACGGAGGGATTAGATCATTCTTGCCCTGCATGCCCTTTTGCCCCTGTCCTCCGCCTCCCCTACACACACTCACACACACACGATGCAACATCACCAACTTCTACCTATCCATCTCTCGCTATCAGCTGCTCCCTGCTGCCGTTGTTTTGAGAGGTCAGAGCTGTTTGTTTGCTTGGAGGCCTGTCGTCTGATAGTGTGTGTCGGACTACGCCTGCCCCTCCCGCCTCATCTTAACCTGGGCCGTTATCAGCCGACTCCCCAGCAACTCCAACCTTGTCTTTTAAAAGGAACACTTCCCCTGGAAATTATGGACAGATAGACGGTGTCCCTATCTGTCATGGTGGAAACCTCAGGACTGACAGGATGACACATTCACGCACTCCAGGTTCAAATCCATCCCTTGACCTCTGATGTACATCTCAGGATTCACTCATTAAGTAAAATTAAGGCTCATCCCATACAGTTTTACCAATTCTTACTGATAAGATTTAGGGGGGTATGCTGGCTGATATGGATAATATATGATTTCTCTAGTGTACAGTCACCTTAAAATAAGAATCATTATGTTTTTGTTTCCTTAGAATGAGCCGTTCATATCGACAAAGAGAGCGGGTCCTCATCCACAGAGTCCGCCATGTTGCACTGCCATGTTCCTACAGTAGCCCTGAACAGACAAACTAAATGCTGGCTCTTGATCAGTGGTTTCAAGTAGTCCAGCCACAGGGTCCAGATTTCTCCTTAGTCATTTGTTTGAGGTCCACACAGTTTAAAACATTCAGTGTCATACTTTTGTTTGGCCATGTCGTTGAGGTAGTTTTTTGTCTCTGTCAAGTAGCTGTTCCTTAGTCACTCCCTCTACAGCAGGAAACAGCACTTCAAAATAAAAACTGTGTGCCGGAAATTCACTGTACTTAAAATTAAAGTGTATTTTTTACAAACTTGACATATTTGCAAGTCACTTGTGGTCCATTCAGAATGGTCCCACGTCCCACTTTTGGACCGTGAGCTACCAAATCTATTCAGGGTTTTTGCATGGCCAGCTAAGTTGGCAGCCCCTCTGCGATAGGCCAAACAGCATTGGAAAAACACTGACTTTTATTGTGAAACTGCTTTATTCAGTATTTTACTGGTTTGAATCACCAGGTTTGTTTGTCTTGGAGATGAAGAGACCTCTGCAGATAATTCGGCTCCAAGCAGAAACCTCTTGAATGCTTGGATCTTAAGTTATTGAAGAAAAAAAGTGTGGACACATCAGCAGGTTCTGGACTAACAGCCCATCTTCAACAAGCCAAACAGTGTCACAGAAACACTGATTTGTGAGGTAAAACTGCTTTAGTCAGTGTTTTTACCGATGTTAATCACCTGGTCTGTGTGTTGTGGAAAGGACCAGACCTCTGCTGATATTTTGACTCATGTTAAAAACCTTCTGAACAATGAGCTAATGATGATGATAAACCAAATGCTGGTAAACAACACTAAAGGAATCCAAACCAGGAGTTCATGCTTAGCACATGGGAGAAGTTTCAGCTGGTTGCTAGATGCAACTAAATCCTACACCCTAAGACTAGGATACAAATGGAGAGAAACACAAGTCATCTGCAGACTATGCATTTGAATTCCTCCACTGTAAGTAAATAGCATTAGCAAGGCTGCACAGTAGGATTCTTGTGATATCGCAAGGTCCGGTGAGAATTGCGGGATCACAAGATCATACGAAAATCCAGTTTATCAGGTTTTAAGTGATGTGTTTGTGTCCACAACCCCAATGGTTCGGACCAATCGGTGTCCTGTGAGGAGCTACTGGCAGCTATGTGCTTGGTTCAGGTGTGTGATGAAGGTGAAGAAGCTGTTCAAAAAGGTTAGCATAGATGCTGGTTGAAGGGAGGGCAAAGAATGGCACAGAAGGCTTTTCTGATGGAGATGTTTTCACTCTTGTCCCAACTGGCTCGTGATAGACAGATGATTCATCCAATCACCTGCCAAGTATTTTTTAAGTGCCTTTTCCAAACAGTTTCAAATGACAGCCCCTCAGATGGTTCTGTGTTAGGAACCAACTACAATACTATATCAAATATTAAAACACTAAAAAATAACAGTTGTGCTCATTTATTCACTATATCCAAACAATAAAAAATGACACTAATCCCATCTGGGCTTTCAGAAACCTCCCTCACCTCAGCAAAGAGTCATCTGGCTGGAAGTACAGCCGTCCGTGTGACCACAAGAAACAGAAAAAAAACTGTGATAAAATTACTCCCCCAACACTGGATCAAACCCAGCGGGGAGGGGAGTGCCAACCACCTGATTAAGCAACATGGAGGAAATGAGGGAAGCAAAGGGGTCCATTTTCTTCAGGAGTGGGAAGGAAGAAAGAATGGGAGTGGATGTACGAGGGGGGTTGTAGGTGGGATAAGCTGTGTACATATGTGTGTGTGTGGGGGGAGGAGGGGTGTCGGAGGGTGTGCGGGGTTAAAGTCACAGATTTTAAATCAGTTCTTTGGCCTTTAACGGGCGCAACAGAAGCCCAGTATGAGAGAGCAGAACAAAGAGGGCAGCAGTGGCCTCGACCAATTAACATTCCTGCAGCCTTTATGAGCCGCCTGGTCCCGCCCCTTCACTCACACCTCGTAAAAGTCACAAACATCAATTCTTGCAAACCATAACTGTCATTATAATCCCATTAAAAACAACCCACTGAGCAATTTACAGTGAACACCAGGGCCAAGTGTGCCAGCAGAGGGGAGGGATCACCTCCCCTGGAACGCAAACCGGACTAAACTAATGGGAAAGTTTATTGGGAGTAATTTGACAAAATATGACATGATAGTGACTCCAAAAGTTCATCATGCAAACTGAACAATTGAAAATGAGGTTAAATCTCTTCTTCTCCAACTTTAAATCTAATGTGTCTTGGGAAACATCTAGCCTACCAAATAGAACAGATGTTGTAGTCATTTAAAGCAACGCTGGCAATTTTTTGGCCACCAGAGGGCAGAAAAACACCAAAACAAGCTGACAAATACATAGTCACTTCATGTAAAGCTGTTAAACCTCCTTTTTGGTCTCCACCAACTCCAGAAATGTCTGGCTTTTTAGCTGCTAAACACTCCACCTCCAGATAGTAGTTAACTTTGTCTATCTGTTGCTGGAAGCAGATGCTTGTGGAAGTAGGAAGCTGAAACTCTAATGCTGATTTTAAAACCAGAACAATGTGCTAAAAGTGGCTAAAAGGGTGCTTTAAAGTTGTAAAATTAAAGTCTGTGATTTCAATATACATGCAGCTGACCACACTTTAAACCTTTAACTTACTAAGTCGAAATTTTGGCTTCGTTGCATAATTTTTAATTTGGTGAGTGAACATTTTCACTTAATATTACAATGTTAACTTGTTACAAAATAATTAAGCATTACTTTTTGATTGTGCATGACATTAAATCTAGTTTCTTTTTCGGTGTTTTCCCAGTGGAAGAGAGCTGACCTGATTCTGAGGGATCCTTTAATGACCACCATGCCGAGCGGGGACGAAACAACAGGAGCAACTTAGAACACTGTCACTCAAATTTAACAGCCCTGCAACAGTTAATTCGTCTTTGCAAAGTTAAAGTCATATCCTGTTCATTTCCGTCATCAGATTTGTTTGAGACATGATTCAGCTCATTCTTCAACACTTCTCGTGATTTACAAGGGGTGGACAAAATAACAGAAACATGGCGTCAAAATGACATAAACACTTAAGTGACTTAATTTGTAGCGCTTTATTTTACCTGTCATTAAGTACAAGTCATTAAGTAATACTTAAGAACTAAGTCATTTGATACCAACTCTGGGAAAATGGGAATTTCCAAAAAGTAAAAATATTTATTATTGGAAATCTGACTTCCTGTTCATGTTGATTTGCTTTTTATTTTGCCTATGTCACCACTAAATCATAATACAAAGGAAGTTGCTGAGTGCCACTTAGCAGTGTGTGTCAGCTTTAATATAGGGTCCTCATTTTGTGTGGTTTCAAAGCAACATCAGGCAACTTAAAGAGGCAGAAAGAGGACAGATAGTCACTGTCTGGGCTACTAGAGCGCAGAAAAATTTTATTTATTGTAAGGTGTTTTTTGTGCTTATGCTGTTGACATGAAGCTGCACATCAGAGGTCTGATCCACTGTGACCCCACATGGCCTCAACCTCCATAAAACTCATTGTGAAGTGTGTGGCTCCCTCTAGCTGATGTTTAAGGGTCTACGCTAGTATTTAAAGTGGACTAAAGTTCATTTAAAGGCAGCTCACTGTATGTGTTTTGTGCAGTTTGCCCTTTGTGTCTTATACATGTGTTCAGTGCACTATAAATCTTGACATTTTCACCATCTTACAATGTGCTGCATTAATATACAAAAAGTAACAGCGTAATGTATTCATTTAATTGATTTTATTGACAATTGGACCAATTTAAGTTTTCTTGCTAAACTGTGAAATGTCCATTTAATAAATTGTAATATTGCCAGATATTATTATCATTAGTAGCTAGTAGTAATAATAATAATAATGATAATTTAAATCTGTAAAGCAGGTTGCTTGATAAAAACCCACGCCGTGTGTGATTACAGAACCACAAGTTAAACAAAATACAAGAAAATTACATTTGAACTCTTAAAATAGAAGAATTCTTAAGTCATTAGTCAATAGATGCTCATGAAGGGCAGCCTGTACATCAGTGGAAAGTCACTACTGCATGTAACCAGCAGTAACTTAGAGTTTTTCAGTCGCTTTTTCAATCGCTTGTCTTGGCTTCAGCCGACAGCGAAGTTCTGACATGGTGGTAGAAGCCGAAGCAGGTTGTTTTGCACGTGACAGCCCCCGATGGTGGTGATGAGTTAGGCGATGAGGATCATGTGTTCTTGGCACTGACTAGAACCACTTTGATGTTTCTTCTCCGCATCTCTCTGGCCATCTGACACCAGCTGCAGGACGTACAGCAGGTCGCAAACACACAGTCCCTACACATGGTACCCTATAGGCAAAATACAGTAATGTTGAAGACAGTGAGACACATCAGTCTGACCATGATCCATGATAGCAAAGGTTACCATAGCTCTTAAGACCCTAGCTATGATCTTTCCCCAACTCTAACCAATTAGAAACATCATTCCACAAGATCAAGATCTTTATAATCGCTATTTGTGCCCATAGAAAAATGACTTTGTTGTAAATAAACACAAATTTTTTGAGGACTGCAAAATATTTATTTTAACTATTTGTTGAGTGAATTATCTACCTTTGTCTCCATAAGATTACACTCTAATTAATATAGGTTGAAGATTACAGATTTGGAATTTAAGGCAACCAGGGCATGACCCTCTCCACCATATGACACTGACAGCAACAACAAACAGAGTTTTGGCCTTACTTTGATGCCGTAGCGCTGCCGCATGGAGACCCTCATGGCCATGGTAATGGGAGGGATGCAGCCGAAGATGTCCAGCAGAGGGAGACAGAGACACTGGCCGTACTTTTTGGTAGTCTTACAGGCAAAGCAGGGACAGCACCAGAAAGCGAAACAACCTGAACAAGGAAAAAAACACACACACACACAGAAGAGCAACAGATGAACGCACTGACACTGCCAAAAGTCACACCTACAAACTCTCTGAGACAAAGAAATCCACACAAATAAAGATATGAGGAAGTAAATGAATTATCATGTCTTCCTCTTTCTTAGTCTTAGGTTTGGTATAAAACTATTTATCTAACAATCAGATTAGTTGGTATATATTCATGTAACAGTCAAGATTTGACTCTTTATCATCATTAATTGATTGTAATATTGTCTGACATGTTTAAGTTGTGCTGTGGTTGACTTATTTTCTTTTTTTGTGACTTGCAGATTGAATCATTAAGGAAACAGGAAACAACTAAATGACATTGCAGTGTAATCCCCTGTGCCTGCTAATGACAAACTATGAGTGTTTTCAATGGATTAGAACACTCCAGAGAATCAAGGAACAAAAGCTCTCCCTGTAAGTGAGCAAACAATGTCCTTTTGTCACAGAGGCATAACATGACCGTGATTGCACACGAGGTAAACAAACAACTCTGAGTTGATCAAAGCTACTTATACCTCCTGTCCTAAAAAGTAACATGACAAATATGTGAAATCTGATTTAAAAATATTTGATTTTATAAACATATTTACAAGTTTATCACTTAGAGATTGTGCTGGTGTAAATATGACTCTGACGCACAGACACTTACACTCAGGCACGTTATCGCAGCAGTCACATATCCCTGATCCCCACTCATCGGATTCTCGAGCCTCCATCACAGGCTGAGGCTGCCTGATGACCATCTTTGAAGTCATGATGGCTTCTGAAGGAGAAACCAGGATCTCAGTTCACATTGCACATGTTTGTTATTATGATACAAGCATAGACAAAGTGCCAACAAAAAAATCCTAGGAGCTGGCAGTACCCCGATACAACATTGAAACAGATATTGGGGAGGATACCTCTCCCGTGCTCTCATGGCACTTGTTTGAAACGCATCAGTTTTAGAAATAAAACGTTAAACTGAGGACTTAGTGTTGAGATCCTTTGTGTTTTTGGCATGAGAATATACCAGTCCACAGGTGCACTTGTCCTGCATTTGGTCAAGTGACTGTGACTCAAGAGGTACGACAGGTCCTCTGCAAATTACAGGGTTGATGGTGCACATGTCAAAAGACACTGAACCCAAATTGTTTCTGATAGAAGCATTTCTGTTTGTGAATGGGACACTGATTGTAAGGTGCTTCGGAAAAAACAATCATAAACACAATGTTTCCAGATGGCAACAAAAGTCCCCAAGAAGAAGTGATTTTAACCCAATCCATGATTGTTCGTTGACTCTACAGAGTCATTTTCATTCCTAAACCAAACCAAACCTTTAACATAGCGTCATCCAATCAGAAAACACTTTTACTTTGGGTTTTGGAAGGCATCGATTAATGATGTCGAGAGCTGGAGGGCTGACTAACTTTTAAACTCTCTCCGTACACATTCCCGAAATCTTCAGTTCAACATTTTAGACACTTTATGAAGAGCAATGTCAACTTCAGGCCCTAAAATTCTGTCGCTTGATTTATCAAGTTCATCAGTTGTCAAATTAATGGAGTATACATACATGTGTATTCTACTTTCAAAATGAAACTTTAAATTTTTCAGCCAATACTTATTAAAATGAAGAATATGTGAATGTATTAATGACAGAGCATATCTTAGAAATGTCCCCTTCAACAAGGTCAAGTCAGTTCTTGTAAGCCGTGTTAAACACATTAGACTTAATCATGAGGATAGAAATGAAAAAAAAAATCTAATAATACGTCATGGCAAATTGCTTTAAAGCAAAGTTTACAATGTGTTTTACAATAAAAGCATAAAATGATTATATGAGAGAAAAACTTGACGACACAAGTACTAAATAGTCAGGTTAAGAATATTAAAAAGCAAATTTCTGTATCAAAATTGAAGTCTGCTCCTAAAGAGCACAGTTAATGTCTCACCTGTGTATTTGTGTGATAAAAGAGCTCTGAGTCGGACGTGTGTTCACAGCAGATTTCTTCACTGAGAAGCTGTCATTTGTCAGTCTGTTCAGAAATACCTGCAGACAACAGAACACCTGAAGGAACAAACCAGACAAACCAGTCTGTCCTGTGCTCCTTGAACATCACTTTGCCTTTATTTATTGTATCCAGCAGAGGATCAAAACGAGGGTGAGGCATTACATAATCAATGCCAAACACAGGTCATGATGTGGTTCACCTGAAACACAAACGTCTGGATGTAAACTTCCTGTTTCTTTATTTAAATGGATATCAAAATGCCAACATGCATTTAGATCAATGTGAAGTTTGTCTTACTGTGGTCAACATTATCAGTCAATGTTACACAGCAGCTTTTATGGTAAACCTTGAAAAGAATGTGTATTATTGCAGTGTTCAGCCTTTATTGCAAAATTATAAGTAACAGAGACAAACAACAATGAAACAGGCTTAAACACGGCATCCAAGTGTGAGAGATTGATTGATTTGAACCTGATGTTATCATGTGATCTGCATTCATTATTTAACAACCTCCTATTTATGGGCTTTTGTATTTACACCTGCGTCCATGATGCATGACGTGTTAAGATCTCAATATGTAAAACAGTTAGGCCAGTTCGGCCACATGTGTTCTAGCTGATCCAGTTATATCATGATCACAGTGTGCTTACATTTGCACCTGGCATCCAGATGGGATACCCGAATACATATCACATGTTGATGCCAGGTGTGCAAACGGGGTCAAAGTGTTTCACTACTGCTTTCACCACCCTCTCTTCCTACATGATTGATTGTATAAAATGGCAGCTCTAGAAATACACCTTTTCTATTTGGTTCTGAGAAACTGACATGGATATTATATGGGATCCTTTTCATGAGATATAAGAAGATTTTCTCCTTTCTATCCGTGACATTCAATCCCAAGCTCTGGGCAAAGATACAAGCTGTTAAAATGGCACAAAGTCACAACACTGTGGAAGAATCCCATCAGCCCTGGAGATGAAAGAACCTCCCAGCTAAAAGTTGGAGGTTGCTGGACCCATCCACCACCCCTCACTCCCACCTTACCAACAAAGCACCAGTTTTCAACAACTTCGGAGTGAGACCAGGTTGGTATACTCTAGCATTGCAAGGGGGGCAACTGTTTCATGGCAGCTGTGTTGCTCAGAACCCAAGGAATAGTGTCAGGTGTCAAGTTGTCTGGATTAGTGGCTCTCGAAAGCTGCCAGCAGTGAGGGCCAAACAATCATAATGTTCTGAACAGGCATATTTTGAACTGGCGCTGCACAAGTAAAAGAAAACACAGTAAGATTTTTTCATACTAGCAGTATTATAGATGATGGTCTGATTTTGACATTCTTCATCTACTGTTACAAGCTGACTGCAACATCATGGCTTCCAAAATGACCCATAATATCAGTGCTTTTAAAACAACTCATACTAGTATTTTCTAATTTGCCAAGTTTATGGTGAAAGTTTGGTTAGTTATAATCTGGAAATCCATCTGTAAACAAAAACCAAAAAAACTTTTTTTTCTTCCTTTACCTCTGGAGGCACAGCCCGGAGTTTTTCGACTAACGGAAGTGCAGGGGCCTCGGTGATCGCTCACGCCCTTCACTTCCGGCGGTGCCCCCAGGGAATCGCGGTGTTGTTTACAAATTGGGTAGAAAACCAGCAGAGTTTAGCTATATATCACATTTTTCACATCACTATATCACCGTATAGACTAATCTGATGTTTAAGTCTATAAACATGATTGAACAAACGTACTATTTCTGTGTGCACGTTTTGTAATTAATAACATGGTTATCGTAGATTAGCTGGGCTAACCGTTAGCTGTTAACGTTAGCCTTTAGCGGTGTCTGTAATAACCATAGACTGTATAAAAATAAGGTAATAACTCCGTGAATAAAATATTTTTTCCAGCGGATATCTTAGTTACAACATGATTGAGCTAGCAAAGCAGTTTTGTGTTGCTATTGTATTTATTCAGTTATGGGAAATCATGATGTCTAGAAAGCATCAGTGCCTGCAGCTGACAGGGACAGTTAGCAAAGCTAACATCAGGACATCATCTGTTAAAAGCCTCCCATTGTCGGATACGACATGAAACTACTCCAGTTAGCTCAATCATGTTGGAACTCAGACATCCGCTGGAAAAAATATTTTTTTTCACGTTGACGAGACGGTGTTTTGGGTGGAGCGGTCGCTATGGACGCAGAGCTTGCTGTTTCTGTAGGTACACATTTCCTGGGGACATTTGCACGTCTCGGCCCTGCCCCCTCCATTGTGATTGGCTAAAGCGCAGCATCTTTCAAACTCAGATTCTACAATGTAAATTGCAGAATCTGTCTTGAGAGATTAGGTTAGTTAAGACAACTAAAACAACCTGGTTATTGGTTATGGCCTTAAAAGAAATGGCCACTTTAGAATGAAAATACAGACAGTACTGACCCTCATGCCGACAAGAGGTCCAGTGTAGTTTTTTAATCCACAAAACTCGTTCGGAGTATCGGAGGATAACAGATAGCCAGAATAACAGGTACGACGTGGCCAGACGTAATTTACTCCACTTTTATAGCATAATTTCTCACCATGTTCAGTTAGCCTGCCCTGCAGGCGTGCTGTGTTAACATGGCAACTCGCACGAGACTAGCTGATGGCTAGTGGTGGTGCTAGTTCTTGAGTCTCGCCCAAGTTGCCATGTAAACACAACACGCCTACAGGGCAGGCTAACTGAACATGGTGAGAAATGATGCTATAAAAGTGGAGTAAATTACATCTTTTCAAGTCAATTTTGCATGCCACGGCTTCAGAGCACTTGGATTACGACGGACGTGCCGTTCTGACATTTTTGAAATGCATTAGCGGAGTTTTATTACATTTTCAAAATGTGGTTTCCATGCATTTCAAGTGTAGCTGTTATTCCGGCTAGCTGTTATCCTTCGATACCCCGAACGAGTTTTGTGGATTGAAAAACTACACTGGACTTCTTGTCGGCATGAGGGTCAGTAAGTACTGTCTGTATTTTCATTCTAAAGTGGCCATTTCCTTTAAGGTTTCTTGAGAAAAGTGCAACCAAACAACAAGTAATGTAGTTTTTCTAGTAGGAACAGTCTCTTAAACTCAGAGCTTCTTGGTGAACTTTGATTCAGGAAACACTGGATTGGGGGGGCAGCTACATTTCTCTTTTAATGTGTACAGTAAGTAATAATGGTTGGTATTTGAGTATGGAAGTAATGCAACAGGTGTTTTTTGGTACAAAGAAAGGCCACCTGTTTTTCCTCCTTTAGAAAATCTGGGCAGGAATTGTGAATAAATAAACCTCTCCCATCATTTAACAATTACCGTTAACAAACCTTTTAATGAGGCACAACAGCAACGGCAAGCCACAAACCGCAGAAAAGGCTGTGAATGAAGGAGCACAAAACCCTCAAAGATACTCGCTGTAGTCAAGCGAACAAAGCAATATAAAGATTTCAAAACAGCAGACAAATGCTGATGAATTTGCTGGTGGTTAGTTACTTTGCTCATTCCTTAACAGCCATCATTTGGAGCCTGTAAAAATGTAGGATTGTTGCCTTAATTCTTAGAGGACTACAAAATGGGTGCAATGACATCAGGAAAAAAGAAGTTAAAGATTTAAAGTGACATCAGTGCTGAAAAAAAACCAGAAACCCATTCCCATTGTAACCGAGCTGCCCCACCTTGTTCAGCCAACAAAGGCAGCTGAATGCCACAGTGATTACCTGCATCATCATATCAAATACAGTGACACCTTAAGTCACTGTTACTAACTTGAGCATTCCCTGGAAATACACTGTCATTCCATGCAGCATTGCGATAGTGCAGGTACGTCACTGAAGCAAGCAGATTCGTCACCTGTGTGTCTTCAGCTGTCAAGGTGTTTCTCAATCATGTATCAATGAGCCATTATTTATATTCAGCACAGACACCTCCTCCTTATGTTGTACCATTATTCATGTTCACTTTGATCTGTGTTCGTGTCAGAGCTATCTAGGGATAATTATTTTAGTTTAAAACTGAAGCCATCTATTTATTTATAAATCTGATTTTCACCATGTTTTTACCCTTTGCAATCCAAACGCTGTGCTTTAACCATTTTACAGTTCTCCTCACCACTAAATGATCTTGTTTACTGTAAACTGTGTTCGTCATCTGCTTCTTGTAGTGGGACTTTTGAGTTGTGGGGACATACAATCCTGGTAAAACTGGTTTAACTCCGGTGGTCTGTTGTTTCAAAAAAATGGTTTCTTATAAAAACAGATTACAGCATCTTAAAACATTTGTGTCAATTAGAATTCTTTCACCGTTCACATAACTTGCCTCTATTGTGTATTCTATTGATGTCTATAATGAAGAGTGCATGAATGACGAGCGAGTTCTCAGAAACATTAGAAACTCTGCTTTCTACTGAGCATTTCACAACCTTTTGAAGAAATGACAGTTCAGGAAAGTAAGAGGCTACTGTGGCTTAGGGAGACAATAGTTACACAATATGTACCTGTCAAAAGTTAAAGTTCCCCTCCAGACATGTTTTAAATTATGTAAAAAAAAAAAAAAAAAAAAATCTCTGCTATGATTGATATTTTCTTTACAGTAATATGTTTTTTTTTCCACACAAAGAGTGAAACAAAATTCTGAAAAGGGTCTGGAAGCAGATCTTCTCTTTCTCCCTCATTGAGAAACTCTGTATCTGGCGTCTGCCCTGAACCTCGGCTTGCGCAAGGTTTCGCTTTCCAGCACTGGCACAGTGCAAAAACAAAGTGTGGAGATAGATCTGTCTATGGGAGACTAGTGTTAGGTTGACTGGTGAAAGGGCAGTGCAGGTTAAGATGGCTAGCGAAGGCATCGGTGGGATCCAGCCACGTGTGACTGAAATGAGGATTCTTTTATGCACAAAAACTTGCTTACAAGCTTGTTAGCTTGTAGCCTGGTAGTGGCTGACACAGGGTTAGTGGTAGTAAAATAAGGTTGGGTGATGTCTAACAAATCAACCCCCCACCCCCACCTCAAGTCGCACCCCTTTTTGCTCTGTGGTCCAATAACAGATGAGCAGGCTTGGCGTGCGGCAGAACCTCTGTAACTTTCCCTTTCACTGTTGTACTTTAGTATGCTATGTGCTAGTTAAAAATCCTGTAATGAAACACAGTTTTTAAGGATGGTTAACAGATGTGGCTTGGGGACTGTCATAATCTTAGTCATATCTTATGTTGTTCTTAAGATGTTAGCAAAATGTTAGCTAACGTAAAGCTAGGCCTACATCAAGAGGAGTTAACCTAATGTCACATCACTAACGTCTACCAGATCTGCTGCCTCCTTATTCCTGTGGTAACATAAAATAGATTTGAATAATGAATTATCGTTTCCCAGAAAATGCCTTCTGTGCATTGCAGTACACAAGGGGATGCAATGGGGCGGTGAAATGTGATGTTAAAATGGGGATCAGGCAATGTTCAGCCGAGTTGTATTGTTGCAAATAGCAGACACACAAAAGCCCCTGACTAAATAATAATAATAATAATAGCATAATGATAATAATAATATGTTTATTTGTATAGCACTTATCTAAACAAGGTTACAAAGTGCTTCACAAAGTGCATGAAAACAAGACAGTAACAATACAATATTTAAAAACAACGTTAAGAGCTAAGAAAAATACAGAGGCAGAAAAAGAACAAAAGGAAATAAAACACTAGTTACAAATCACAAAAGTACAAATCAGGCATGACATATGTTTCAAGCAATGATTTAAAAACAGGTAATGTGCTAGCCAGTCTGTTCTCCTCAGGCAGAGAATTCCAGAGCCTCTGGGCCTTGATGGCTAAAGTCCAGTCACCTTAAGTTACCAGCCTTGATCTAGGAATGACTAGTGAGGGTAGGCTTGAGGATGTTGGGTCATGACCTGGAGCATAGGCAGTCAGGGGTTCAGCTTTATAACTGGGGGCTAAACCATGGTGAGCTTTAAAAGTTATTAAAAGAATCTTAAAATCAAATCTAAAATTAACTGGCAACCAATGGAGGGAGGTGAGAATTGGGGCAATATGTGACCTACAATTTGTCCCAGTTAATATGCAAGCTGCAGCATTTTGTACTAGATGAAGCCAAGCTGCTGAAGAAATACTATGGTATGTAAACAGTGCATTACAAAAGTCAAGCGCAAGAGTTCAAAAGCATGATAAGCTTTTCTAGGTCCAGAAAAGACACAGCTGATATAATTTTGATAATATTGGGTGGAAATAGTAGGATTTGATGAGATTATTGACACATGGTTCACGTTTTTATGAGTTGCCAGGGGACCAATAAACAATTGTAATTTCCTTGTTAGGTGATCAGGGCCAAAGATTATTATTTCTGTCTTGTCTGAATTCAGCTGCAGAAAATTACAAGTAATCTATTTCATAATAGCAGTAAAGCACTCCATTAAAGTGCTCAGACAGCTAACATTATCTGGCTTAAAGAAAATGTATATTTGGTTGTCATCAGCATAGCAGTGATAGGATACCCTATTAAAATGACTGATAATGCGCCCTAAGGGAAGCATATAAAATGAAAACAAAATGGGACCAAGAATAGATCCCTGTGGCATCCCACACGTCAGTTGAGCTGAAGATGAAACAAAAATACCAATGGACACAAAAAAGTCTCTGTCTGAGAGATAGGATTCTCTGCTAACGTTATGTTAGCAACACTTCAGCGGCTCATAGGGTGAGCACATGCTGCCCATAAGTAACTAACCTTACTTTCTATAGTAAAGAGAGACTTACAGGAGGTCAACACCATAGTCTATATTAAGTAATAAATACACAGATAGAGTCACATTACTTTATTGATCCTAAGAAGAGAAAAGGGGACACATACTCTGCAATGCACGAGTGATGTTGACTCATAGTCTTGTCATTCTTGGTCCTTACTTGTCCTGTTTTTGTTAAGACTTTGGGAGGAGCAATATACACACGCAGACATTGCATTAATTAACCACCCAACCCTTGTCAGGACTGAGCCGTGGTGCTCTCCAAGGTGTGTGTGTCTCTGTCTATTTGAGAGAGAGCTTTTATCAGGTACAGTGGCAATGCTGGCAGTGACAAACGTGGACAATTAAAAAGATACCACTTCACCCATCTGGCAGCCTAAGGTTCATCTGGTAGATTTATCAGAATTGTTACTTTTTATGTGCACAATGAATGCCATTAACACTGCTTCAAACTGACAAGGGGAGTGGGGTTTTTTAAATCACAATGTCGGCCTCAGTATTCATTGACTGAAAGCCATCCCATTAGACCAACCATATTGTGAAAAACAATAATATCTGCTATTACGTTACAGTGTGTTCCCCTTTTCATATTGTTATTGTGTAACTATGTACTAGAGGTCTAGTTAAAGTTGCCAAAAGACATATGTCATCTGACTGAGATTTTTATTTTATGTGTAATGAATCTGCTCTGCACTGGAGGTTTCAGGACGCTTTGCTAGCATTTGCATATTAGACATTGGTTGCCTCTTTAATTTATGACATGCACAGACAATAGATATTATTTTGATCAATTAATTATTAGATTTGTTCTTTTTAAGAGATTTGTTGACAAGAAGAGTGTGTACTCAGCAGCTTTCCCCTACCTTTGACCCAGATTGATGGCTACCATGAACCAGCACAAACTGAATGAACTGACCCTGCTTTCTGACATAGCTCTCACTGTCCCTCTGGGAACTTTCATCCAGAGAGTTCTTAGTATGCACAGGGAGCTGCTCAACACGTGAACAGCAGCTTATGAAGTCCAATGACTGCATGACTTAGTGAAATCCTTAAATAGTTGGAATAGTCAAGACAAGTACGGATTACAGCCCCGTGCTCTTGACTTGTATTAAATGCTTAGTCATTCATGTGCAACAGCTGCAAACTTGTTGATAGAAAAAGTACAAAGCAGTGGATGAAAGATACTAACAATGCCCAAGTTGTATTTTGGGACAATGCACAAAGTTTGAGCATTACATGTCAGTGATACATATTGAGTTGACATACAGTAGGAACTGATCCATATCTGATATGTTGGAAATGAACCAAATGCCCAAAAGTGTAATTTCAAATATGATAATTCATGAGAGAATTGCGCTAAGACTACCTTCTCGTTCGTGGGTTACTTTCATTCACAAATCTGGCATCCAAGGCTGCACATGATTTGTAAAATCACTCGCGATTTTCATCTTCTTCAGGGTGCACCCTGATGAAGACCTTAGGATTGAAACCGGTTGGTGTTTTAGTGTAAGTTGCTATGATTTCTGATTTCTGACTTTTTAACTTAATTTGAGTGCATTTCTTGCCGTTCCTCACGTGAGTGCCTAAAGTTCATTTTATCTCCCCATGTGCTGATCACAACACATACAAACACACACACACACACACACGCACATGCACACATGCACACATTAAGCTTTGCCCACAGCAGATAAACTTGCTGAACTGAAGACCAGACACCAAATGCTTGATCAGAGCAAACAGACAGCAGAGCAGCAGCCCTGCAAACTGAGTTTACAGTCATTCCGCAGTCAATATAATCTGGACCTTTGGTACGAAATCTTGTACAAAGGTGGCCAAGTTCAGCCAAATCAGTGCCGAGAAAACAGGAAGATAATAAGATCGATTTCAATGAAACTATGTATTCAACAACCATGTCTCTTAAATATTCTGCGTATATACTATTCATCTGCAACAAAGAAAAGTAATGGTGCTCTAAAGAATAAATACTGCCAACCTGAGCATTATTTACATTTTTATTGTTTCTGTTTACGTATCTCAAAGCACTTGGTTAAAGTAAAGAGAGGTTGTAATATAAAAAATGGCAATGCTGATTTGAAGGACGAGGCAGGACAGATTTAGATTTTGGTGGCTTTAACCTGCATTTGTTGTTTCGATTTTGTGTTTGTGTGTTTTGTTTTTGTGCCACTTGGGGGCAGTGCAGCATGCAATTAAAAATTAAACTTTGCTGTAACGTTAGATAGATCAAGGCAGTGGAAATAAAACAAACCAGAATTCTGGATTGGAGCTTCAATGGCTTCATCCACAGACAAATTATTGCCTCATAAAGTTTTTATGATGAAAATGTTAGCAAATAATTTCATATATCAATATCAATTTCAATATCAAGCACAGACCACATACGGTATAAAAATACTGGACGTAGCCACGTCACCCATTGGTTTGTAAACTCACATTTTGAAGCCTGTGCCATTTCGGCCATAGCAATGTTGAATTTTTGGAGCCAGATGTGACCATATTTGTATGAGAGAGTGGAGCTGTGGAGAAACAAGGGTGGATCTGGCTGAGAGCCTGAGGACACAATCTGCAGCAACACACTCTCACTCCAACCTCGTCACATATTGACGTGCTTGGTCATGGACTTTGTATGTCAACATACGACGTGCAAGGTACCCTGGGTACATTGCTTGTTGATGCTCTGGGACACCATGGCAAATTCTGCCCGTTACATGCATTGTCTTTTTTCAAGATACACTTCCATTTGTACAGAATATTTAACTTTAACATACACATTTACTCTTTCAAAATAAACGCAATGTTGGTACAACACCGCAAACTGACCTTATTTTTCCTTCAACAACAAACACACATGGTTGAGTTTAGGCAACAAAAACATGTGGTTAGGTTTAGGAAAAAATAAACAGTGTTTGGCTTTAGAATCTTACGGGACACAAACATTGCTCTCTCTCACGTGAAAGTCCATGTTTGTTTGACCCATCTACAATCCCGCCTGCCTGCCCCACTCCGACATTTGCCGTCTTAACTTTCATCCTTGTCCAGCCGCGTTTCCCCCTGACACCACCAGGTGCCATCAAACTATTATGGCAACCTGCCGCGAAAAGGATGCCTTTTTTCTTTGGTTTGTAACACTGCAAGTCACTGCCCAAGCAAACGGTCTGTCATTCAAAGCAGCCACACCCTTTGTAATCCTGTTTATTTCCAAGTTGTTCCAAAGTTGAGCATTTTATAGTAACATAGGGGTTTATGTGAACTGACTCACTTTTGGTGCCAGTCTCATGTGGTCATTTGAGAGACTGCAGTTTTTAGCACTTCCGTGTTCTGTCTGCACAATCAGTGTTAGTCCAATATCCACTCTCTTTTTGGCTCTGCTTTGGTCTCCACCAGTCCCTGAGAAAAATATCTGTTTTTTCCACTAAAATCATCTTCCTGCTGTGGCTAAAAAAGTCATTCTGAGGCTGGAGAAGAAGTACTAAAGCTGCTACTATTCACATGTGACAACAGATACATCTCCTTAAAAATAGTGCAAACTCCATCTGCAGATGAATACTGCGTTATGTGGTCCAAAATTCAGGACAAAGTAAGTGATGTGACCTTGATTTTTTGTATTGTTCTGCTATTTTGGTGTAAAATGCAAAATGTTTATGACATATGCATAAAAATAAATGTCAATGATGAAAGTATTTCACTATTACTATTACATATTTATAATTGTGTATGACATGATTCTTTTTTAAAATTACATTTCACAACCATTTTCTACCAAAATGTTTGCTATATTTAGATCGTACTTTGTACCAGTAATGTTCACGTAAATAGGGGCATAGAGAGGGAGGGTGGGAGTGAGAGAGAGCGAGAGAAAAGAGAGAGGGGGCCGCATACTGGGGACAGTAGTGAGTCAGTCGGTCCTGAGAGGTGGACGAGAAGAGAAGAGAAGAGAAGAGAAGAGAAGAGGATCTCACGTTAAAATCTGGTATTACCTGAAGCTACAGTTTTCTGACAATCTACTGTGCATATGTACAATGTGTAAATATATTAATACACTGGAGCTGTTTGCTTGATTGCTACATGCTTTTGATGAATGTTTGCTATCTGTCTAGATGAGATGGAGCTGAAGAAACACCCCTGATGCTGCAACGTGGAGTGAGCATATAGCCTGGTTGGACATTTGCACTGGTGATTATTACCTATAGCGTCAAATATAATGGTTACAATCATGTTGGGCTTGGCAGGTTGCATTTATAATTTCATTGAATGAGTTTGTTGATAATAATAATCTGCCTATATTTTTTGGTGAGACTCAACTGTTTGCAAACCCAAACCAAAAACAATAAGCTGAAAGCTGCTAAAAGCTGAATGGAGATAGTGAATGAAAAAGCATTTTGCATCCTATTATTATTTCCCTTTAAGGAGCTTAAAGGTTGAAAATATCTGTCTAAAAAGTTAAATGTATTCTATATTACCTTGCTTCAGCTGTTTGTTGAGTCTTTTACGTTATTACATTGATTACATTGAGTGAAATTCTCAAACTATGGCTGCACCACTCCATCAACTGAAAATATTCTGAGGCCTTGAGCATCATTGTGTACTCAGTTTCCCAAATGTTAGGCTGATAGATCAGTTATCTTTGGAAGCAATGGGACCACAACCATGATTTATTTTCTTCTTCCAGGACCTCTGCAGCCACAAAACAGCTGGCACTTTCTCAGTCTGGACTCTGTTCTCAGGGTTCCCAGAGAACACTTCTGCAACAACAGCTTCGGCAGCAACAGGTTTTCTTTTTTGATTTGTTTTGTTTGTAGCTAGTTTGGATCATTTGCATATTTAAACATGACTAAACAGAAGGAAATATAGTAAATATACATATAGTAAAGGGTGCTTGGACATTTACATTCAATTCTAACAGTCTTTTATAGGACCTCTGCCTCCATCTAGTGGAGACCTGCTGAAAACAGCTGCCTCCAACTTAAAGCAGCACTAATATCCCAGAGAATTAGTCACCAACTGCTGTTCCCACCAAATCTATAGAGTGTTTAAGAGTCTTTCAGCTCTTTGGGTTAGTTTTCCAGCCCACAAACAAACTGACTGTATGCTACTTGTCAAGCACCAAATGGCCGACAAAATAAACAACAAGCTGGTGAACATAGTGAAACATTTAGCAGATAAATAGATGCACTGATATTTTTTGTCAGGAGTTGGTGACGATCTTTTTGAGAACTTTTTGGGCTTGTGACCCTTCAAAATTAAGCAATGTGATCCTCGGGGAAGTTCTGACCTCCATGTTGGAAACCACTGATTTAATCTCATGTCATCTAATCAAACGCTTTAATGTGATTTACAGGTGCTTTCGTACCTCAAACTAGGTGACTCAGGATATCGGGGGGATGGACAACAGCAGTAAGCCAGACACTGTGCCTCCTGGCCTGGGAAGGCAGTCTGCCATGTCTGGGTCTCTACCCTCATACCCCGTGGAGAAGGACTCTATCCTCACTGCAGCCCGACTCGCCCGCCGAGGATGGACGGAGGACTATTCCAACTGCCCAGCACGTCAGCCCTCTGTCTCTCAGTCAGATGAAATTCAGGATCCAAAGGGTGTTGAGATCTGCCTGAAGGACCCCCGGAGCAGGCAGGTTTTCATCGTGGACAGCAGGAAGACAGCTGAGGACAGAGAGATGGACTCTGAAAAAAAGGCAGATGAAGCAAAACAGGCTGAAGGTGCATGCTCAGCTAACAAACAAGCAGACAGACAGACAGGTCTCTGCAGTCAGGCAGGAATCCGTGTCTGGGTGACTCGCTGTCGCACCACATGTAGACAGTCCCGAAGGTTTAAGGCCCCAATACTACCAGTCATATCTGAGATATAGGCTAGCTGCCATGTTCCAGGAAGAACAATGAATTAAACGTTACACACCTGGTTATGCTCCTTCTTGGTTGTGATAAGCGCGCAATAATCTATGTAGACTTTACTCAAACATATTAAATGAAAGACTTAAATGGCGTGAATAATGTTGTTGTAACTATGTGAATAAATGGAAAAAATGCTAAAAGAAAAAAATTCAAATATGTACAAATGTAACTGTGGGTTGTTTTTCTGTTCTAGTAAACACTTTATGGGTGCAGTAGAAACAATATGGAAATATATATATATAATATAATATATAATATGGTTTTTTGTTGTCTGTCTACCCCTGAATGAGTAGTATTTGTCTGTCTCAATTTGTAAACACAATTTTCAAAATTGGCCCCTCCCCCGGCTCCTCTTGGATGCACACCCTGCGGAGACTGACTAACTCCATCGAAAAGAATACTGAATTAAAATACATATTGACATACAATTGAAGATAGAAACTGAAATATGAACTCAAATTATGTTAAAACAAAAGTAATCTGACTACATGTGTCTAAAAATCTTCACCTTTAAATCTATTTTTTTCCTGGTTTTAGCCAATACATACTTTAATTTTTAAACCACACAGAAACTGTATTGCTGGATTTATTTGTTTTATTTCAGTTCCCCTGTGCTGCCTATTTAATGGACATTAAAGGTCTCATGAGGAATTTCCTTGAAAACAAAGTTGTTTAAATGATTTATGAGGAGGGAAATTCATTGTGAAATTCACATGTGAGGCCACAAAAATACACGTAATGCATTTTGGTAAATAACACAGAATTTAAGGTCACTTATCAAATTAAATATTTTCAGTCCCGCATTGTTTACATTCATGTTTATTGGCTTCCAGTCATTTTTCTCAAGTGTGCATTGCTATGATTTTTTGCATGTTTACTGTCAAAAGTTGATCATGGAAATTACATTCATGAAGCCAGTAGCAGGAATGTTGCATACATGACACAACCAGCTCACTTGTTAAAACATTACTCCATAGTGACTGAAAAGTTAAAGTCAAGAGGATACGTTTAATGCCAAACACAGAGAGAAATATTTTTGCCTTCCTTCAAGACAAACGCAGATAAATTGATAAATCTTTGAAATATTTTCGCTGGCTGATGTTTAATTCAATGCAGTTTGATTTATTGGGTGTGAATGCAAAACACATTTTTCAACGTAGAAATTTCATTCAGATGCCAAAATATTCAGCTCAATTAGGACATGCGTGCTTGCGTTTTTCTCATTCATAATATTCATACTTTCTGAAATATTCAGCATTTTTTAGGATTTTTTCCCCATTCAAATGAATGGAGGAATCTTCAAATCTGACACATCTGATCTTCAAGCATTTTCAGCTCCTATCTCCTCATTCATACATTCACGTAGAAACTCCATTCAAACCTTAAAATGTTCACCATCTTCCGCACATTCTGGCTTGTGTTCAACTTTCCATTCATACTTTTTGAAATATTCAGACTTGTTCGGAACATAGTAAATTGTTTATAATAGGTTTCTATGGGACACAATGTTTTAGAGCTAGAGTGTGGAGGGACTGTAAAATCTTCTCAAAAAATTATTGTAAACTCACTGTCATGCTCACAATTTCCACTCAATGTACACAATTTATACATCAAAACGTAGGAAAATTTGTGTTGGTCACAGAAATGTGACAGGAATGGAATGGAATCAACTAGAGTGGTTACTTTTGGGATTATGAATGTAAAATACATATTGTAATGTATTGTAATATTATACACAGATAAGAATTAGTACTTGAAGTACATGTAATATTCAACATGAATTAATACAAATTAAGCACCTTACCAATTTTCCAACTATTCTTACTACTTCACCTTCTTACACATTTAAGTCACGTCACCCTTTCAACAATCCTTCAAATATTCAGCATTGTGAGTGTCATTCAATTTTTCAATAACTACAATAACTTCTTGTACATTAAACCCAGCATTGCAGTGTAGCATCAGCCTTTCCAGAACCTTGAGATATTCCACAGTATTGGTATCATTCAACTTTTCAGTGATATTCATACATATTTACTTAAGCATTGCAGTGTAGCATCAGCTATTCAGCATGGAGCATTCACACCTGCAATTTCTTCAGAATTTGCATTCTCTAGTTACTAATATGGTGCCCACCTTGTCAGCTGATTTTGACATGGGCGGTACTGTCTACATATAACAGCAGACTAACTTCTCCCAATTCACCATTTGTCTTTATCCAGCAGGGATCCCACACCTGACTTCCTCTCTTCTTATCAAATAGCTGACGTGGCATTTAACGGTAAAATCGCATTAGTGACTGGAGCAGCGTTGTGGATAGGAAAAGCGGGGACAGAGGTACTGCTGTAAAACGGTGCCAAGGTAAAGTTTGATCTTGGTTATGCAACATAATACAACATACTGTATGTGTGTGTGTGTGTGTGTGTGTGTAAAACTTTATGGGCACCAGTGTTTGTTTATTGTGCATATCTGCAGCATTACAAGCAGATTACAAGAAAGGTTTTATAACGGATGACAATCAGGGTAAGTTTCAAAGTCCAACAAGCGGTTGTGTTGTTAGTCCTGGGTGTCTAAGGCTCTAACCCTGTTCATAAAACAACAACAACAACAACAACAAAAAATTATAGGGGAGGATCCCCCTAGACTCTCCTGCAAAGGTCCAGGCTAAACTCCCTATGTCATCAAATATGAGAAACATCCCTGCCAAAGCCAAGAGATTGATCATTCAAGGAACGTTTGTTTTGTGTTGATTTTGGCAGCCCCTGTGGACAACAGCAGTTAGTGAGCACCACCAGGCCCGCTGTTGGGAGTGGGGGTGGGGGGACAATGCCTAAGGCATCTGTTAGTACCAACCAGGTTAAGCTATCTTGACAGAAAGGGGGCTAAATAATGCAACAAAGTAACATTTGATGAAGGAAAAAGGAACATTGCCTTCTTTCAAAGTAGTGTTTTTAAATATTTCTGCATACTGGGGTCCCTTAACAGTCTGGGAATTGCATAAATTGGGTATAACTGGAAAACTGGGAGCTGACAACCACATACTCTTTACACTATTTCACTTCTGCACACAATTTGACCAATATATGATTAAGGGAGACATCAAGATAGAATGAATTAATGAAGAAAAAAACTATTTGTTCATTCCTGATTTGGGTGTGGATGAGGGGCCCACTTTTGAAAATGTTGTCCCCCTGCCTGTATTTCCTAATGACTGGCCTTAGCACCACCACCTCATGTCAAAAAGATCTTGACCTGGCCTTGCACCTCACTGTAACTTTGCACCTTACTATAATCTAGTATTTATATTTGTATGTATTGTATTTGTTTTACATTTCTTGTACATTTGCATTCTTGTATCTGAACTTTGTACTGCTGAACTGATACCTATCTAGGATGGAGAGGGCCAGTTCAGGATCTTTTTTTAACCTTTCAAACCCCGCAATGCTCCCCATCTGTCCGACCCAAGGTTGACACGTGTTTTCAGCTGCACTCTATGGCTTCGCTTTTAGATTTTGCTTTGTTCTTCAATTATTTTTTCTCCCTCTGTCTTTGCGTATCCTGGCCCAGTATCAGCCAAAGCATACTCCTCACTGTGAAACTTTCCTGGAAAAAACGTTAACACAGGCTCTTAAGGTCTGTGTGCCATAAAGGGTCTGATTTTGTGGGAGTCAACCCGGGGATACTGGTCTCATTTGCTTATGAAGGTGATATAGATGCAGCAGTATTAAACTGAGAGTGTTTCATAACCTGTTAAAAACTCCTTGTAGTTGATTTAACTGACAAGGATCACTGACAGAGGTTCAGATAGGCGGGATCAGGAATCACAAATTACATAAGTAATGCTAGGAAGCTAGTGGGATACAAACACATTCGAACAACTGATTGGTGGAAGCTGACAAGGAGCATGTCAGGTCATGGGGCTGGCGGAGAATGGGTTATCAGAGGGCACGTTGGCATTGCTGGGTCTAAAATGACATGGCAGTTGGTGAAATAAAAAACTAGGCGCAAAGATAGAACTTGTGACAGTCACTGCAATAACATTTAACAATGCTTTTTGTAAAACATTTTTACAACACAACATTCAAAAACATGAGATCAAGAGCTCGTACTTCTCTGTTTTGCATCATATCATCACATACAATGTGTGTTCAGCATTTAATCGTGCTAGGTACGGGTTTCAATACTTATCTGCATTTCTTTTTGTGAGATATGAAAAAGTGATAAACTAAGTACTTAGTACAGTTTCTAAAGCTTGAGTTTGTCTTTGTCCATTAAAGCAAAGTCCAGCCATGAAAATTGATCTATGCTGACTGTTGAGTGCTGCATTTTGAAAACAGTCCAGAGTGCAGCCATGAGAAGCACAGTGTGTAAAGTGTGTATCTGATGGTTCTTCACCTGTGCAGGTAGCCCTCCTGGATGTGAATGAAACTGGAGTTTGAAGGAAGTCTTCGACAAACAGTATGGACAACAAAGAAAACCCATACACACTCACACACACCTGGAAGACAAAGGCGGGGTGTTGTTTTCAGGATTTATGCCTTCTGCAATATCTGTACATTGCTAAGGTTAGAGAAAGGCCTTTAGGGCAACTAAACCGTAGTGAAGTTATGGTTGGGGTCAGGCAGCTGAAACACTTGGTTTACTTAGGGAGAATAAAAAGATGAATGTCAGGTGCTGATCTCACAGGGCACAAACTGTGATCATCAGCCACCCTGGCTTTCTCCTACCATTATTTACTGTTAGTGATTTGCTGCAGAGCTCCAGGCTCGGGCCCACCTACAGCGCTGGGACCCATCTCCATTGCCTGGACCCATGGTGGAAAATCACGTGTGTTATTGCATTAGTTACAGTGAAAAATCATGTGTCTTATCCTGATCAATAAAGTTATTATGTTTAATGGGAATTACTGTGTGAAAACAAGAAAATGATGCTGACTGATACAACCCTCATCCTACAGGTCTTGCTCCTCTACTAAGCTGTCCTGTTTATACAGCCTCTGAGTATGGAGTGGTAGACCTCACTTGCCTGTCATGATCCTGGTTTTGTTTATATTCTGTTATCTATGGACTTTGTTTTGGAGTTTTCTGTTTGTATTTCATGTTTTCATTCAAGTTTAATCTGCTTCTTGTTTTATTTTGTATATTCTCTCCTCACATGTCATGTCTGGTTTTACTTCCTATCTTTGTGTATTTTCCCGTCTGTTTTCCTGTCACACCTGTCTTGCAAGTCCCTCTTTGTTCTCAGAGTCCTCCCTTCACACCTGTTCTGTATTAGTCTTGTGTGTTCCATCCTTGTCATTAGCCAAGCTCCGTTTCCCTCCTTTTGCCCATGTCTTCCTACTCCAGCTGTGCCTCGTCCTTGTGATTAGTTTTCTGTATATATATACCTGTGTGTTTCCCTTTGTCCTCTGTCAGTTGTCATCCTGGGTTCAGTCCCTCCTGCATTCGTCCCTGTTCCTTGTGTTTTTCCCGGTTGGTTTTCAGTTTGTTTTTGATTCTACTTTCATTTGGTTTTGATTTGCCTACCTTTACTGGATGTTTTCGATCAGCTACATTAAAGCTCGCCTTTTGTTCAAGACTCAAACTGTCTGTTGGTCTGCATTTGGGTCCTCCTTGAACTGACATGTGAGAGAGCCATGGCAAGGTTTTCTTACAATATAGTTTGCTGATAAAGAAACACATTTTTGATTCTAATGCTTGTATATACATTGTACCTCTGAGCAGCTGAAGCCTAACTGTGTGCATGTGTGTGTCCTCTACTCGGCTGCCTCCACCGCCTCAGGCTACGGTATATTGTTTGTCGCCCTTTGTCCAAGTTTTGCCTGAACTGAGCTCTTTTACAAAGTTTTTGACAAATTAGGTCAATTTGTCCACCTGGCTGATCAAACCCAAAAACTTGTGGACAAAAGGGTGATAGAGTAAGTTGAAGATTTTTATGACTCAAACCCAGTTTTCTGATATTTTTGGTCTGCATTTTTTGCATTCACTTATCTTTCTATAGCTTTCGTTGCTTGTGTTTGAGTCTGCCACTCCCTTGCTGGATTCAGATTACCTACCTATGCACAAAGGATTCACAGAAAGAATCCTCTTTCATCAATACTCACTGCTGACTCTCATTGCACCTTGTGAGAGCTGTACTTAAAGTTCCCACAGATCTTTGAAAAGTCTTAAAAGGCATTGAATTCATTAATTTGAATATAATATGTTTTCAATCAATTTTCAAAAGTCTTAAAAATGCTAAGACTTGAAAGGTAGGAGTTCTTAGTTATATGAATCTACACTGCATTGTAAAATCTTTCAAAAAATCTTTTCAAAAATTATTTACCGGGTAACTGAACCAACAACACTAATTTTTTTTCTGTCCGTGATGCTTAGAGCAGTAGATCCACCATCTGTTAGCTAGCTATCTTTGTACCCTGGACAAAACTAGGAAGTACAAATTCAGTGAGATTTGGGTATTTAACCGAGATTTTGTAGCATGGTTGAAACCGACACAAGGCAATGCATACAAGGCTCGATGTACTTTATGCAAAAAGTTTTTCAAACTCAGCACAATTGTAATCAAGGCCGTGGAATCCCACATACAGAGTGAGAAAAACAAGATCAACCAGAAAACTGGTCAAACAATGCCAGGTATTTCCTACTTCTGGTCATTTGGGCTTTAAACTGGCCAAACACCGGTTGGCTTTTATTGTGAAGTAGCCACACTAAACACAATAAGTTTCTAACTAGTGTTAGTGCTAAATGAGATCGTTCATCCAAAGTGCGTCCTCCTGTTAGCTGCACTGTAAAAAGAACCTCCTCCACCATCCCCCTGCTTCAAGGTGTCCCTCAGGGCTCGGTGCTTGGTCCTCTCCTCTTCATCATCTACTGACTTCTATCATTCGTCGTCATGGTCTCCATTCCATTTCCACTGCTACGGTGATGACATCCAAATCTACATCTCCACAAAATCCATCACCCCGGCCACCCGCTCTACCCTCACCAACTGTCTGACTGAACTCTGGCTGTAAACCAACTTCCTCAAACTGACAAATCTGAAATAATACTCATCGGCCCAAAATCCCTCTCTACATCAACACATAACTTCACCCTCAGCATCGACAACACCACCCTCTCTCCCTGCCCATTCATCCGCAACCTTGGAATCATCTTCGACAATAACTTCTCATTTGAACATCACGTCAGCCGCCTCATCCAAACTGCCTTCTTTCACCTCAGAAATATTGCCCGTCTCCGTCCATTACTCTCCTTCTCTGCTGCTGAAACTCTCACCTCAAGACTCGACTACTGCAACAGCATCCTCTACGGCTCATCATCCAAAGTCCTCAACAAACTCCAATACATCCAGAACTCTGCTGCCCGCCTCCTCACCCACACCAGCTCCCGTGAACTTACAAGCCCTGTCCTGCAAAACCTACACTGGCTCCCTGTCCTGTACAGAATCAACTTCAAGATCTTCCTCCTCACCCACAAAGCCCCTCACAGCCAGGCCCCCTCCTACCTCATGGACATGCTCCACCACCACACTCCCTCCCACAACCTTCGATCATCCGACAAAAACTTCCTCTCGCCTCCACACAGGACCAAGCACCGAACCTAGGGCGACAGAGCCTTCTCCATAGCCACCCCCTCCCTCTGGAACACCCTCCCTATACACATCTGTGACTGTCCAGATCCATCCACCTTCAAATCACTCCTTAAAACCCACCTTTTCAAATCAGCTTTTAACCTTTAAACATTAGCTTTTTGTTCTCTGTTTCTCATGTATGCTCCCCCCTTTTTTTCTGTTTTGCTCTATGCTTTTGCACCTTGTTGTTGTTTATCGTCCTTGTCTTCTGTTTATCTCTTCGCACTTACATGTATGTACTTAAATGTAAAGCGTCTTTGAGAGCTGTAAAAGTGCTATTTAAATAAAATGTATTATTATTATTATTATTATTATTATTATCATTATTAGATACACCAGTGTCTTTTCTGATGTATTTCTGACACAGCAGTTGCTCAACAAGTTGCTGTGGTATTAAATAGCTGGTGTTGCCAAATCAACCAGGACTGAATTCTGAGAGGTTGCAGTTTTAAGTAGGTTAAAGTCAAGTTCCCAATTCTTGAAGTTCTTCAAGTCTAACTTAAAACAGTTGTCTGACCATCAAAGTCTAATTCCCCATTTTTTTCTTTAACAGAGTTGCTTATTTTAGGTGATTACATGTTTCCTGCTCTTGTTCCTCTTTCATTCTGAGAATGAGTTCCTTTGACTGGATCATTAAAAATGACATTTAGATGTCATAAAGAAGCCATTTACAGTCACAAACACTTATTTGGAAACATTAAAGATCAATTGCGTTGCAAATGTTACGGTAGTAACTATGCATGATATTAATAGGACGGAGAGATGTGTTCTCTCCACCTTAGGCTTTCCATGTAGGCACATGGAAGGGCAGAATGGTTTGCTCTCTCTGCCTCAGGCTATCCATGTAGGCATGCAGAAGGGTGGAGAGGTGTGCTCTCTCTACCTTAGGCTTTGACCACAGTTTCAAGATGGACACTTAAGATAAGTGTCACCAATTCAGTATCTGACCAAATGTCTTTCCTTGTGTTCCTGAGTCATGGTGTTGAATAACAGCCGGAAAAGTGTTTTTGCTTAACATTATGAAGTCGCTGTGATATAAAATGTCATGTCTTAATCGTTTTATCCTATTAGACATTTGTGTGGAATATTTTTTATAGTGTATGAATTCTTGAGTTATGGCAGAAATGTTTTGTGACGTCACAGTGACGCTGACCACCAAAACCTAATAGGTGCATCTTTGAGTCCAAGTGAATGTTGTTAAATGTAATGAAATTCCCTCCAAATATAGGTGCAGAACGTTAAATTAACTAAACAGGAATTACACAAAGCGCTAAGCGTCATTTGGATAAATTGACCCTTTCTGAAGGACACATTTGTGAGCTAGAATTACATGTATATTTTCTGGATTTTATTTCAGCTTGTAGAAATTTTTGAAATGTCCAAATTTAACTTAAAATGTTGCTATTTTTTAATGATTGATATTTAACATTTAACAACAAAATTAATAAAAGAAGATGTAAAAAACCTGTAGCTAGACCTTCCATATACATTGTATTGATCAATCATTAAGACATTTCTGCTGAAATAACTTGTCTGATGAACACAAAGGCACTTTAGACATTTTGTTTTTATATAGCATGTTAAAGCACTGAGAGACACTGCAGTTTTTATTACAAGATCCAGTACTGTATGAGGGTGGTTTGTCATGGAAGAGCGCTACTCGATATGTGAAGGAAAAGTCACATATTTTTTTCCCTTGGTGAACACCAGGAGGGCTTCTCCATTCTTTGTCTCGTCTGTCACCATCTCCAGGAAGGGCTCTGCTACCTCAGACACCCTGAAATTAAACGATACAGTGACTCTGATTAACACACATGTACACAGTATCATATATGGTCATGATAATGTACTTTGTAGTGCTATTTATCAATCTAGATTGTTTTCGTATGAGCTACTGTTGGAAGAACTACTTTCTTCTACCAAACTACAGCCGCCAACTGTATCACCATGCCGAAGGAAGCTTGCATTAATGTTTACATCCTATGTGGCCACAAGCCTCTCGTAAATGAGTAGATGCACTCTTCCTTCTGCACAGTGATACGATTGGCAGGTGTAGTTCAGTAGACAGAAAGTAGTTCCTATATAAAACTGCTCACAACAATATCTGTGGGTTATCTCCAGTGATGATGTCATGTATTTTTTTGGGAGTTTTGGACACCACAAGCCAAGTGCCATCTGGTTCCATTATATTAAAGAAAAAGCAGACAGCTGTGCAGCAAAGTGCTTAGTGGAAGCAGAATAGCAGTAGTAAACATTAGAGGTAGTAAATATTATTTTAGACTTTTTTGATTTTTTTTTATCTCTTAGGAGAAACAGTTGTAGAACAAAATATAGATTTTATGAAACTTTGTACCGACTTTAACAAAACAACACAAGCAAAGACTCACTTCATAGTCCCAAGGTTATCTACTAATTGTTGGGTTGCCTCAGCCAGGTGGGCGAATTGCCCCAGTCTCTGTGGAATATTGACGAAGAGCTCAGTTTTGACGAAACCTGGGCAAAGGGCGTTGATCCGTACACCGTAGCCCGATGCCTCAGATGCGATCTAGTAAAAGACACACATATGTGCACAATTCAGAGGCACAAAGTATAACACAAGCAATAAGAAGAAAATAGCTGTCTCGCTCCTTGAATATAGTCATCTAAAGGGACTGTTCACCCCCAAATCATAACAATAAATATTTTTTCTCTTACCTGTTGTGTAATTTATCAACCTAGATTGTTTTGGTATGAGTTGCTGAGGGTGGCGATATCGACTGTAGAGATGTCTGCTTTCTCTCGAATATAATGTACTAATATAATAACTACTACTAACAACTACTACTCAGTTACCCAAAATAAAACCACAGACCTTTCTGTGAGCAGTTTCATGTAGGAACTACTTTCTTTCTACCAAACTACACCCACCAACCATTTCACCACACAGAAGGAAGAGTGCATCTACTCATGGAAAACAGGCTCAAGTGCATAACAGCCCGAGATGTAAACAGTTGTGCGTGCTTTCTTCTGCATAGTGATAGGGTTGGTGGGTGCAGTTTAGTAAAAAGAAAACAGTCCCTGGCTTCCTCCACAGCTCAGCTATGACTTTAGTTAGCTCAGAGGTGCTATGAGAGTGAGCAGTAGATGCACACTTCCTTCTGAGTGGTTATACACCACAAGCCAACCTCCATCTAGTTCCATTATATTCAAGAGAAAGCAGAGTTCTATGACCGATATCTCCAATACTCAGCAACCCACACCAAAAGTATCTAGACTGATAAACAGCACTACAGGTAAAAGGAAAAATATGGCAAACCAGTTAGTGGATAATGACTCAGCTTCTCATAAGGAGTAGCAAAAGTTAGCTAGCTTGTGATCCAAAACATGGCAGGACCTAAAAGCTTATTAAGTCTATAAGCTATGATTTGCAATGCACCCCACACCTGCTTGTGTGCAACACTTTGTCTGTATGTGAACTTGAAAAACAATTTAATTGACTTCTTGTACACAAATACATAGAGACAGATGCTTTCTTAATCCTCCTGGACTTTCTTCTGGAAAACCTTCCTTACCGCCATGGCTCGAGTGAAGCCAACCACTCCGTGCTTGGTGGATGTGTAGACAGGACAACTTGGTAGCGGGCCGAGACCTGCAGGATGTCAGTTATATCAGTGAGTGTTGAGGTTAAAATTTGAAGGGATAGGGATGCACAAAACTCTATGTTGTCTCTTGTTTCATGAAACAATGTGGAGACCTTGGCTAAGATTTTGCCAAAGGGCAAATTCAGTAATCTTTAGCATTACATTACATTTTGAATTCTTTATGAACTTTTAGCTCTATTGCATGTTTCATCTGTACATACCCACAGTCCTGGTCTGCAATATGTTGAATTCTTTGCAAACAAAATAATGTTTTTGCACCATGCTATGGAAGTAAAGTGTACAGATCATTTTACATCTGACTTTTTTTCCACAAGCAAATAAATACAGCTGTTGCAGGGATGGCATTTATATGTAGGCCAACATGGAAGTAAACATTCCCCTAGTTCCCTTAACAAAAAGCCAAAGGTATTTTTCCATTGGATTTTGAATTATTGACCCAAATAAGCTCTGTGGCAAACAAAATTTTAGGATACTTTCAGGGTTTGTTTGGCAAGACAATATTCACAGATGATTTCTGAAGCCTAAATGCAATTGCCAGCAGTAAAAAGCTAACATTAGGCTATAAACAAGCCACACCATGGCTGTATGACAAGGCTGTGAAGCGATGCTCAACGTGATGACATTCTTAAAATTCCTTTAGCCACTTGTTAACAACCGCCTTTCTGAAGACACATAAAGGCTTCAAAATTTACAAGTAGGGTATTTACTGCCGCTTTTATGTCGCAGAACAAAATGTGAAACTCTTTTTAGCTCGTGTTAACCACAGGCTTTATTTTAGGCATCAACCCAAAATCCCAATCAAAAGTCCTTGACTTTGAGATGAGGGAACCCGGAGTGCTAAAAAGCTAACTCATTTCTAGGTTTTGGGACTCATTCCTGCAGCACTCCATAGAGAGACAAGCATGGTGCAGACTGAATATAAAGTATTGTGAATTCCATGTGTTGGTACAGTGTCAGTGAAAAGAGTTGCTGGTTTTATTGTTTTACAATCAGTGGCATAAACTAAATCATAACTAGATCATAACAACCTTTCAAATGATATCATCAATGTCTTTCCAATAGCAAAGAAACGATCATGTCTCTGTACTTTTTATTTTCTTCAGAAAAGCAAAGCATGCTGTTTTCTTTTTATGGACATCAAACAAATATGCAGTACATTGTGGGCCTTACCTGCCATGGATGCAGTGTTGACAATGACCCCTCCCCGCCCTCCTTTCAACTTGTTCATGTGCTCCAGAGCCAGGTAAGTTCCCCTGATAACACCAACCTACAGCACACAATAGTCGCTGTTGAATTTGGTGTTAACCGTAGAAATCTCTTTTTCCTGTCCATGAATACTTTGATGTTTCCCCTGTTTATCAAATATTGTGAAATGAAACTGAGGAAGCTGAAATGTCAAACCTGGTAAATTTAACAGTTAGGTTGCCAAATCATTTCCTCATACTCTAACTGCTGCAAAGAAATAAATCTAAATGTTTTTGTAATTGGTGGAGCAAATGGTAATTCATAAAATCACGTGTTTATTATGTTAATTATGAGCGAGAAATGAGCATAATTACAACCAGATGAAGATTGTTACCCTCACTACTTCTTACCAGGTTTATGGAAACAATTTTCTCCCACAAGGTCTCGTTCAAGATGCCAGCGTTGTTGCACAAGATGTCCATTCCACCAAAGGTTTCTACGGTTTTCTGAAAGGCAGCTTGAGAGCAGAAAAAAACAGTTAGCAGTTAACCTTTCATTTCATAACTAGGTAGAGCTCTTCCCTTTTTATGGCCAACGTGTACCTTACTCAGTGTGGTATCATCATTTACTCTACTTTATTTGTCAGTCCCTGGCGGATATGTGATCAGCTGATATCAGTTCGATTAAAGTCAAGTTATTTAAGACAAATGATTCATATCTTTTGCAATCAATGACGCCAGTTTCATCAGTCAAGTTCAAGTTATTTGACATATGCACTTGCAAATTTTGCAATCTTGTGCTCTGACAATATTCTGAGCATAAAATATAAAACCCCCTCAATGAATATGTAATAAATTAACATACAATCTCTGTGTACTGTGAAACAGGTTGCAGTTTTGTAGGATTTCTGCCATATTTTCACAAATAAATGGTTAAATCAAAATTCAATTGTACCACACATCCCCACACGAAAAAGAAATATTCTGTAAACCTTGTACTTAAACTTAAATATGTTAAAGAAGTATTTCACTTCTGGAAAATGGTCTTTTGGGCTGTCTGTGCAGTAGAAAGATGCAAATACTTTTGAAATTGATGCTACATGACCAGAGAGAGGAAAAGAGCTGTTGCATTTGCTTTTGCTCAAGAGTAAGAAAACTTAGAACTTCAAGAATGCACTTCACTGTAGTGGACCAATGAACGCTCCAATTGCTGGATGATGTAATATGAGTTTGGCCATTCTGACCAAGTCCCCAGTAGGGCCCAACCAATTTATCAGCCGATTATAGCCATTAGATAATAATCGGCAATCGGCCTATGTTAACACTTATATTTTCATCACTAATAAAATGCAGGGAATATGGTGTTTTACTTAGAAGTGATGTCCTTGTGTTAGTTTTTGCACTATAACCTACCTCTGTTAAATTGGCAATGATAAGAAGAACTCTGGTATGTGAATGTCTTAATTCATATAGACTTTGCATGATTATTTTATTTCCCAGAGGTTTACTGCCTTTTTGAACATCACATTTTTGATTTATTTTGTGTTCAAATTGTTCATATGCTGCTTGTTCCACACAATTTCTGATAATAAAAGTATTTGAAAATAGTAAAATGTTCTTCCTTCAATTTATATCTTTGTAACGAGTGTTTGAACTATATTTAAGCCATCAAAAGCAGGTATTTCAGGGTTTTTTAAATTGAAAAACGTAAAAATATCAGTTATCGGATTTTTTTATTCCATAATATCAGAATCGGCATTGGCCCCAAAAAATCCATATCGGTCGGGCCCTAGTCCTCAGTAAGTGTGCCAGAGTTTGAAGTCAATTTTCATAGTGGCCTAACAGTGGAATTACAACTTCCAGGTCGGTCATGTGATGCCATTGAGCCCAAAAAAACTTTTTCCAATAGACTTACAATGTTAAAGAGATGTCTGTAAATCAGTGGATACATTTTTTTGGAGCGTCACAGCCCCTGCAAAACAACTTGTTTTATTATCAGGCGTTTGATCCATTTGGTCTGGTAACATTTGGAAAGTCAAGAGTCGCACCATTAAATCATTTTATCCCCATTTAAGTTAGCGTAGCGCTAAAGTGAAAGTAGCCAGAGGTATTTCGTACATCTGCTCTATGGGCCCAATGATGTGGAAGCAGCGCTAATCATCCAGGTAATTTTATCCGCGGCAGTTGAACAATTTTGGCTCAATTTTCATAGGAATGAATGGGGTCGCGCCTCAAACACTGTATTCAGTTCTCTTATACATCCATGGCTTTGACGCAGGAAATAATATGGCGGCCAACAGGTAACAAACAAACTCGAATTGCAGTTAAACAATGACCTAAAAATATGTTTCTAAAACATTTAAGGTGAGAAATAGGCAACGCAGTGACAACTATTTGATCAGAACTGCTTAGTTTTACCGTTTGATCTCTGTGTTATCAGCCTCTGTTTTCACAATACAGGAAACAGTATGGCGCCCACTTCCTGTTGACAAATTCTTGTATCAAAGGTAAACAGGGTGAATAGGCATGACTGCAGCTGGTGTGTGTGTGTGTGTGTGTGTGTGTGTGTATACATATATATATATATATATATATATATATATATATATATATGTATATGTATGTGTGTATATATATATATATATATATATATATATATATATATGAATATATTTGTGTTTCTTGTGCCTTGATTTATGTTACGTTTGTAAAGATTTAATTTATTTTTGTTTTAGTTAAAGGGGTATCGTTTAAAATACATGAATTTGCAGATTATTATTTTTGATTGATTGATTATGTTCATGTTCTTATTTTACAAATAAATCAGACGTTACTCAACAGTTACTCAGTACTGGAGTAGTTTTTTCACCAAATACTCTTTTACTCTTACTCAAGTAACTATTTGAATGACTACTTTTTACTTTTACTTGAGTAATATTGTTCTAAAGTATCAGTACTCTTACTTGAGAACAATTTTTGGCTACACTACCCACCTCTGGTCAGTCTACAATCAGCTCCCTTCACTCCTTGGCCTCGAAGCGGAAGTCCTGACGAAATTGCTGTTAGCGATTAGCTCGCTATAAAGTATTATGTTAAAAGTGAGCCAGTTAAGGTTAGGATAACGGTAATGGAAAGGGTTACATCTCATTACTTATAAAGTGAATCACGTCTTCATGTATAATGAATTACAAAGTAGATTATTGCCACAGCTTTACATACGTCAAATAGGGCACTAAAATATGTTTCTGAAGAATTTTTAGGTGAGAAATAGACAACGCAGTAACAGAATCTTGGTTTCTATTTGATCAGCACCCTTGGCAGCACTCATACTCTTTGTGTCCATGGTATCGTGCATATGAAAATGCAGAAGGACAATCTGTAGTTCGAGCAACTGCCCTTGAGTCAGCGGAAATATGGCAGATTTGAGGTGAGAGATGAGCAGAGAGATCTGGGCGCTGGTAAAATGGTGGGAAGTCTATCAAAGTTTATTAATAATATTTCTGTATCCCTTTAAGGCACCAGGGTGTTTTCCTCCTCCCTATTGCTGACGTGAAATATCCTGAATTCATTTCCTTACACTCTTAACTATAATTAATGTAACGACATTCCTCAAACTAATCTGGGGTGCGGTTCTTGACCTGCAATTAATTGCCATGTGATAGGCTTCATTCAAGACAAAATGTCCCCATGTTTGTGAGTGTATCAAACAAACATCTCATGACTGGAACCAAAAAAACCATCACAAAAACACAGGTCCTGATGGGATTTATTTTAGCCTCATGCAGTCATGTTTATTCCAATAAATGAGATGCCAGCTGTTTTCCTGTCTTCAGTACCGCCCCTACTTCCGTTGTTTGTCTTGTGGTGTGTGTGTGTGTGTGCGTGCGTGCGTGCGTGCGTGCGTGCGTGCGTGCGTGCGTGCGTGCGTGTGTGTGTGTTTACCCTTCATCTGCTCCTCTGATTCAACATTACAGACCAGGAACAAAGATTTCTCCTTTCCATATTCTTTGTCGAGGGCTTCTTTTAAAGTCTTTCCTGCAGTTTCATTCACGTCCAGGAGGGCTACCTGTACAGGTGAAGGACCATCAGACCACCATACAGTTTATTGCTTAAGCTAATGCAGTCTTACACAACAGTCCTAGAATAAATCCTGCCTTCACAAAGGTTAAAATGTCCAGTTTTTGTTCAAAAATGTATGTCTTGATTCAACTTGATTATCATTTTGGAGGTTATAGTTTTCGCTGCTTTTGTAATTTTGAGTTTAATCTTTCCTGTATTTCTATTCTTATTTTATTTTGTATACTTCTAATAATCTATTTTTCACTTCTCTCTATGTGGCTGTACTTTCTTCCGTCCTTGTGCAGCTGCAACACGTGGGCTATTCTCTCTCTGGGGATCAGTAAAGGCTTATCTCACATTTTGAACTATGTAAATGAGGCGGACCTCTCTCCTCTCAGTGTTTTGGAAACACCTTTGATGAATGCTATGCACATGCTGAACAGGAAGACCTGAACGCAGCTCCAAAACAGTGGGCAAGTGCAGGTAAAGCTACAAATTTCTTCTACTTCCTGAAAACAGTGATAGAATGTAACTAAGTATATTTACTCCAGTACTGCACTTTTCTGCTACACTTCTATTCCACTACATATCTTGATAGCAAGTTACTTTGCAGATTCAGATATTACAGTAGTAATAGTAATGCAGTAATAAATCTAAATCTACTAACAAGACATGGTGTATTATTATAGATTAATCTACCCAATGGAATATAAAAGTAATTTAAATGAGTTCCATCTTTACCCGCTGCAACATTAAAGTGATGAACGCATTACTGCATTATAATCCAATAATATTACATTATCCTGTTTTGAGTCATTCTGCATTATGAGTACTTTTGCTTTCAGTGCTTTAAGTATATTTTGATGCTGATACCTCTACTTTTACTTAAGTACATTTTTAAATGCAGGAGTTTTACTTGCAACAGAGTATTTCGACACTGTGGTATTGCTACTGTTATTTAAGCAATGAGAACTTAATGCACCACTGCATAAATGCCCACTTCTTCCACACCTCACTTCTCCACTGTAATGCAGGCTGTCTGTTCTAATTGTAGGAGGAGAAAACAGTGAAAACAGACTGAATACATCTGATACTCTTTATGGACAAGACTGGTGTATTCATGCGCACAGATGGCACTGGGAATGGGAGGGACATTTTTTTCGAATTACATGTTCCATGTCCCAGTTTTTAAACTGGGAAGCACTCAGTTCGGAGGTTGCGTTGCTCGGAGCTCCAAGTTCCGATCTCCAGTGTAATTGTAAAGGAGCTGATAGCTGTGCCTGTGCCATAGTGATCATATACAACTGTCTAATGACTGAGCTGATGATTCTTCTGCCACATGAAGACAGAGAAGAAAGAAAAATAATCAAAGAATCTTTTCAAGAACCAAAAGATGTAAATATCCTATGCCTGTTGACTTTCCCAGATGTGGCAAATATTTGTTTTGTAATGTTGAGTAGCTAGTCTGACAGGCATTTGGACTTACCTGAAGTAGGCTAAATGTAAAATAACAGCATTCTAGGCTGTAGGTGAATATCTTTAATGTTGTTATTTTTATGTATAATGTTATTTTAGTAACCAGCAACAGTTTGATCATGTATGGCTAGTGTTGATCAGGTAGGCCTTTGTTTACCAATGTTCATTCAGTCAGAAAACTCACGATTCTAATGTTCATTGCAGCTTCAGTATATGTGTATGTGTGTGTGTGTGTGTGTGTGTGTCTATATATATATATATATATATATATATATGTGTGTGTGTGTGTGTGTGTGTGTGTGTGTACACAAAATAACTAATAGAGTGTGCCAATAAACCTGGAACTCCGTTAGCTTTTAGCACTTCCGGTTCTCTCGTCTAAAAGTCAACATGTTTTTTGAATGGGATTTTGGTAAAATGCCTCAAATAAGGTCTGTGGTTAACAAAAGCTTAAGCGAGTTTCAGGTTTTGTTCTGTGACATAAAACACGTCAGTAAATACCCTACTTGTGAATTTTGAAGCTTTTACGTGTCGTAAAAAAGGCGATTGCTAACAAGTTGCTCAATACGACTACAAACCCTGTCGGGGACATTAAACGTCATCACCCCTGAACAGGCGAGAGTGCTGGCAGTCCGCCATTACAGCTTCTTATTTAGCTTAAACAGTCCGATTTCCCCATTATACGATGTTTTTAAAATAAAGCGACCGAAATCAGTTGAAAGCTTAGTGGTGGTGACGTCAAGAGTCATGCGACCGTGGAGTAGTCATGTAGTCCGTGAAAGCCTAACGTTAGCTTTTTACTTCTGGTGATCGCATTTAAGCTTCAAATGCGGTATGAAAGGTGTTCATATGTGAAGATTATCTTGCTGAACAAAACCTGTAAGTATCATAAACTTGTGTTAGCCACAGAGCTTATTTTCTGACATAATCCAAAACGCAATGCAAAAATCACATTCACTTTCTCTTCCGGGAACCAGCGCGATGCTAAACTTCCGGGTTATGACGTCAGCCCTGGCACACTCTATTGAGTTGGAATCATTTGCTGACAGCTTGGTGTCCCCCCCCCCCCACCCCCCCCCACCCCACCCCCCCCCCAGTTCAAAAATCCCATCTGCGCCTCTGGGTGTATTGTCTTTATCAGTGTTTCTTAACCAGGGTCTGGGAACCCCCAGGGATCCTTGAGGGAGTTCTAGAGGTCCCTAAAAATGGGGAATTGTTTATTTTCACAATTTAATTCACAACAGAAGTGAGCCTGATGTGAGAGAGTGACTACTGTGATCATACTTTCACTTCCTCCATTGTTATCCTCTCCGCTGTAGTTGAGGAATTCTGATCTTTATCACATCTAACAGCCGAAATCTTTTCAGATTTAGTTGCATGAAGCAAAATCTCATTAAATGGAGGTTTGTGACCTTGACACAATAAAAGGGTTGAGAACCACCGGTCGAAGTATCAGGTTTTTGCAGCATGAAGCTCATCTTGAATGGACACAACTGTTTGTTTAATCTGGAAAAAGTCCAAGACCATTGCTGTCAATAATTGATTCCTAGTGAGAACATCTCCACCCTCTTTAACCATTTTTTTTAAAAATTATCTATAAGTATCTCGAAGGGATTTTTTTCACTTAACAATATATAATGTTTCCAAAGCTGGAAAATAATATGGCCAAACAACTAGTAGACCTAAAAGTTACCAGTTGTAGTGGAGTAAAAAGTAGCCTACAATATTTCCCTTTAAAAACTTGGTGGAGTTTAAAGGAGCGGCATAACGCAGCCGAGATACCTCCAAGTGCCTTGAAGGTGAATTTTAGCACAGTAGCCTACTTTAAATGTGTTTTGTAGTTATTTTGAGACACTGCACACAGATAGCTCGCACATCTACCACAGTTTGCATAGTTTTTTCCTGTCATGCATGTGCAGCACCTATGCATATCACCCAAACTGTGTGTGGGTGTAAAACCTTACCTTGGCACCGCTTTTCATCAGTATCTCCGTCATGGCTTTCCCTATCCCCATCGCTGCTCCTGTTACCACCGCGACTTTACCGGTCAGGGCCATGTCAGCTGTTGTGTGTCCAGTACGGAGAAGAAGAGACTCTCGGCTGTGTGATCCCTCCAGGAAGTGTGTAAAGGGGTGAACCAAGAGTACAGTGGGTGCTTTTGAACAAATACCGCCCACAAGAGGACATACCCATCGTGTCGAAACACGCTTGAGAGGGGGAAGACAGCATAACTGTTTCAGGTTCAGCTGCATTCAGGGTTAAGCTTTAGGCCTCAGGGCAGCAAAATAAGTTTTCTTGTTTTTCTTTTCTTTTTTTTATTCTTATAGGAAGATCAAATAGAACAAATACATTTCTGTGTGTTTTTGTCTTTAAAACACGCTGAGATCGGCGTTGGTTGTGAAATAACTGCGCTGAAAAAACAGACTTTTCTTTGGAAACAGTTAGGTTTCGGATGAACAATTGATTAACCTGTCTGTGTGCAATTATCCGCCTGAAGTCACAAATATGCGGATGAATACGCGTAAATCAGTTGTTTGAACATGTATGACTGTGGAGTTGAGTCAGACACGATACATATGTCCGTTCAAAACTTTTTCTGCTTCGTTGTGATACCCCTTTCAATTCGGCATACGTGTCTGTGGTCACGTGTTTCAGTAGGAGTGTAATTTCAATCACCAACTTCAACAAAAGAGTCGAGACGACGCCACGGAGCAGCGCATACCAGTGGGAAAAGTTTAAGTGTTGAGCCGTTAAGAGCTTGTTGGTGGATTATGTGTATGCCGATTTTGAGAGTGTCTCCTTGTGCCTCTGAAAAGGAACTCAAATACAATTCAAATATGTTGCGCCTGTGTTTATATGGAAGGCATCATAAAAGTGCCGTTTTTAAATGGAGTTTGGCGTAACTGTGCCATGCATGTTTCCATAGCAGTTTCTGTTATCTAGCTACGTGTTTGTATGTGGCCACTAGATGGCGGCACAGTGCTGTGTGACTTATAAAGGTATCTTACCATCAGTAGAACAATTGCTAATGAATAATGCATTTAGAAATTCACCTCCATCTGATTTTGTTGTTACAGTTTTACTTTTTGACTTTTATTTTTTTATATATATGCTGTTTATGTGTTTGTTTATCAACGTCCATGCATTCATTCATGTGCACTATGCATTCATCTGGTCTTCACAAAGTGGTTTCTAAATTCTGGGGGATGAGTTTAACCAGCAGCACTATCAGCTGGTCTCAGGTTTGGCACACCCCAGCCTGACAGTCAAGCCCACTCTGACTGGGAGAAACTGTGTCTCACACTGCTGTTATTCAGATAATGTTGAGAGCTGATTTTTGGTGGCTTGTAGTGTGTTCAAAGGGCTGAATCAAACACTAGATGGCATGAGTTATGGCTAGTTAGAAGTTTTTATATATAAAACATTTTATATATAGGCTATGATGACCACAGTTCTTTAAGAAATCATGATATGTATGTATGTCCTCTAATTTTACACATCAACAAGATGCAGATGCACCACTGAAAGGCATCTCACTGTGAGTTTATCACATTATTATAGTTCTCAGAAAAATCTGTCCTCACACGAATCACCAGGTCTGAATTTGTGTCCTCAAATTCTGTGATCAAAATGTCAATACTGATTTCATACAGTTTTATTTCTAATTTTCTTTCAATTCTGCAATGGCCAATTACCTGTGTGCTGCTAACCGTCCTTACCTTAACTCAGTGTCCCTGTCAGGCTGCATAGATGCAAAGGTGTTCTTTTAATCCACAGTTACCAACCTGAGGACTCAGAAGATCATTTCTAGGAGTGAAAGAAACATGTTCTGCTACTCAAAATCATGTTCTCTCTTAAAATACTAAGGGGCCAAAATGTTAGGAACCTCTAGTACCCTTGTGGTGGATTTAAAAGGCCCGAGCAGTGCCTTCTTTTTCCACAAAAATGTACCACTTCTGCAGTTCTATATCCGATGTTTGACATGAGTTTTGTGGGAAGGAATTATTTTCATCAACAAGCATGAATTCCGTTTGATCTAGCGCTTAAGGACATCATGTGCCAATACAGTAAAATATACTCAGAGTACATTTAGTGTATGGGTCACTACACGTGTGAAATAACAGGTGCATGATCTCCCACCCCACCCAGCACTCCTTCCAGGTGTGTGTGTGTGTGTGTGTGTGTGTGTGTGTGTGTGTGTGTGTGTGTGTGTGTGTTTAGGACGCCTGTTGCTTAAAGGGTTTTGGTGAGCATACTAGGCAAGACTGCGCATGCTGCAGCAGCAGAGCCCAATGAAGGAAATAGTGAGTGAGTGTCAAAACCACAAGAAATGTGTCAAAAACTGTTGCAAGAAAGCGACAGAAAGGCCGACAGACACTGTTTAGTTCACAGGTCAGCAGGCAGCGATGCACTTATATGAATTAATATGACTTTTGGTTGATGAAACAAGAAGTGCAACAGCTACTGTTGCAACTAACGGACACACCCAAATAGATAATAGATGATAGATGATTTGTCTGAACATCGGCTTACGGAGGATCTTTAATTGAGACAATTCTCAACACAATTTCGCAATTTGGTTTACATTTCCAAAAAGGAGTGGGAAGAAGTACATAGTTAATTAATCCCACTTCCTATCCATGAATCCCTTTTTTTAATTAACTAGCTTCTCATTAAACTTTTCATTTCAATTAACAAAGTCTTACAAAATATTTCAAAAACATAAATTCACAGTCAACATATACCAAAATACAATTTTACAAAACAAATGTGAGGTAATCTAGGAAAACAACTAGCACCATAAATAAATAAATGAGGCAAACAATATACTAATATACTGCTAAGGATTGTCGTGACGTACCTTTTGAAAATCATTTCTTTTTATCTTTTTTTAAATTGCTTCATGTTTGGACATGTCCTGAGTTCCCCATCCAGACTGTTCCATAACTTCACTCCCCAAACAGAAATACAAAAACTTTTCCTGGTCATACGAAAACTTGGAGTTTTAAAATTGAATGACCCTCTTAAATTATAAATTTAAAATAGGAACAAACTTTCCCCCAAAAAACAAACAATCAAAAAGGTTCCAGCAATAACAATAATTAAAAGGAATAACTAAAAGTAAGATGTATGTGAGGTTTAATATTTTTTGTTTTAGTGACTTTGTGAAAGGAAATCCACACTTTTTTGTAAAGTCTGTTTCATGTTGTTTGAAGGCACATGTCGAACAAAAAACATAAAGATAAAAGAAGCACATTTTCTTCACAGAGACAAAAAACAGTACAGAGTATATCACAGAAGATACGTCACAAGCATTAATACATTCCACACACAGCATGGGAAGAACTAATCAGAATTACTGAAGTGAAATCTTTATTTTGTATGATTGAATTAATTTTTATTTTGTTCACAGTTTAATATTCATGATTCACAAATTGCTCTTCACATATATGGAAAGATAAAGTAGTCTGTTGATGTCTGGTACAAATGTAAATTACAAACATTCAGTGAAGAGAATTTAACCAGAAGCCAAAGATCTTTTGGATGCATGAGTATAAAAAAACTCTAAAAAAATCTTGGGACAGATTTTACTTATGAAGCTTGGAACAGAAGACAGTTCTGGTTCATGTAATACGTTATATTATGTGTGACACGTTTAATCTCTACAACAGGTATTTTTTTTTTTTTTTTATAAGTTCATGTGGGCAGGGAAGTAACTAACTGACTAACTATAGGAAACTGCTGTTACTCTACTGTTATAATCACAAAAAGTTACTGTAAATAAGAATAAATGACCACAACACTGCTTTTATTCTGCTGTGCTGCAGACTACAGATGGTGATATGTGCAGATCTGTGTCCTCATGAGCCACTAGATGGGGTGTAGAGTTGCCACATGGGGATGCATTGCATATTGCCTGTTTGACTGAGTCTGTTACATCATTGTATGTTAGATAGCCTACAGAAGGGTCCGACACATGGATGCAGAAAGAGAGAGCTCCTACCTTTTCAACAGGAGCCATTATGTGTTTAATTCTTTTTGGGAGGACACATTTTGACCACTGCTTTATGTTTGTGATGATGTCATCATGCAGTTTTTGGACCTGTGCTTTTGTTTTTCATAAATATTTCTATATCGGTAATATGGTGCATTTACTATTCATTGTTTCAACTAAAAAAAAATAGAAATATTTTTTAGACTTTTGTCACTGATTGTATTTTTTCCACTCTGGAACACTGGAAACAAATACAATTGAAAGGCCATAATACATAAAATAACTAGAATAAACTAAATATTATTATTACCAATATAACTGTTACAGCAAAGCTGACTGAGAGCCCAGTGACAGAAATAGTTTGACAATGAAAAATGTTTATAATCAGCAGCTTCCAATCAATTCCAGCGGAAAACTAGGACATCTGGGCTGCCACTCAGTACTCAGCTCATGTCCAAACATTTATACTGAATTAAAAACAGCTTTTTCTGATCAGAAAACTATACATACACCTTAAACCAACTCTGAAACTGTGTGAGGATCCAGTTCCTCCACTCTGTTCGTGAGAAAACTGTGTAAAAGGACATCATATATTACAATCAGAGGCCTTGAATCTAATCAATATAAATGGTTATGAAAAAAGTCTCTCCTTCCAACTCTGTGCACTCACAAACCGGGTCCACAAAGGCCCCCCGAGCTCGTCTTGCTTACTGGGCAAATCCACCATTTAACGGCTTTCAACTGTGATTTGCTGACCAGCTGCTGACTTGTGTTTTCATCCCAGTGGCCCATTGCCATTTCACTGGTGATTACACTGCTAAAGAGCTCCAGAGAGCTGGACAATGCCCGAGAGCTTTACATGTCACCAGTGTCATCGGCCTCAAAGAATAGGACGCTGCCACTGAACGAAATATCAGCCTGTTTACAGTGAGGGGCCACGATGGGCGGGCAGGGGCGGGGGGGATGAGCGTGTGTGTGTGTGTGTGTGTGTGTGTGTGTGTGAGGGTGTGTGTCTACATGTCAATACCTACAAGAGACTGTGGCTGTGAATACAGAGGCTTTGGTGTGTGTGTGTGCGTAGGGATTATGTGGTCTGAGGGTGTGTGACGGGTGCTACAAGACAGAGGTTGAGCGTGATGCATTCACAAATAGTTTTAGTTCAGTTTCAGTTACTCAAAAACAAACTCTGGTGTGTTGGCGATGAACAGCACACATGAGTCAAGTTATAGACGCACAACGGTCAACGTGTGGTCTGTCATCAGGCCAACATCTCATTGTGCTATTGAAATGCCACAGACACACACACAGTGCATTCACATCTGTTTGAACACAACAAATTTTAGAAGATCGACCATTCAAAAAATACAACTTTAATGCAATAAACAAGCAAATACACATCATGCTTTTCCCAAATTAATTAGTTTGTGCTTATGAATGCATGCTTGTTCCGGCTGGCAAATCTCAAACCTCAGACGTCATGCTTTTGGAAGCATGAACAAAAAGCAATTTCAAAATGGCGCCCGCTCCCATCTGCACCACTGTGTGCTTGTAAATTTTGAGGAGTGATGAGCTTCACATATTGTTCCCCAACCAGAACAAAACACAAAACATTTCATCCAGTTTTCAGAGCACCACAGGAGCCATATTGTCATCATGGTAAATATGGAGCTTCAACCAAGCGAGCTAAGTTTAGCATAAATAGGAACAGGGGAAACAGCTAGCCTGGCTCCGTCCAAAAGAAGCACCTCTATGAAAACATATTTAATTTGTTTAATCCAGATTAAAACTTAAATGTAAAATCAACACAATGTGCTTTTACGGAAGTTAAATTCTGGACCCTTTCTTGGCTGGGGGCAGTGACTTCCTGTAGTTTCTGCTGATTGCCTGGCAGCCTCACAGTTACGACGAGACCGCAGGAAGTAACTGAATCACCTTTACATTACACACACTAGGGTGACCATATTTTCATTTCCAAAAAAGAGGACACTCGGCCCGGCCACAATAGCCTACTTAAATGATACTCGCAGTTTACCCAAAGATGCCTTATAATTTTAATATATTTAAAGTTTATACGTATGGATAGAATATTCAGTTATATTACAAAATAATATCTCTCAAAGACAGAAATTCAGATAGGCCCCTATAGAGAGGGGACACATACACACACTAGAGTGTGGCTACCCGATCCGAGCCCGACGGGTCCCGACGGTAGGCCTACCCGACGGGTCGGGCTCAGGTCGGATTCGGTCAGCTTTCAGTGAAAATGTAGTGTAAAAATAAATAAAATCCTATTGTCTGTCCTGTTTATTGCTTGGGGACTGTTATTTACATGACAACACCTGAACAGAACACACACACACATTGGCTGTTTGTTTCTACCTCTCCCCTCGCTGGAAGCCTTGGACCTCCAGCCGCCCGCTCCCGTCTCAAACACGGAGGTCTCCCTCTCCGCGGAGCACCCACGGCACACGCCCGGCTTGTTAAATAGCCTGTAACCATAACAACTGTGAGACACAAACTTAGTGCTTTAGTCATTAAATAATGTCGGGCTTGGTTCGGTTTCGGACATAACAACACAGAATGACTGTCGGGTTTGGACAGAAATATGCGTGCCGCACTCTAACACACACACACACACACACACACACACACACACACACACACACACACACACACACAAGGAAAACCGGACATTATCATCAATTTATAAACACCCCCCGGACGCCCCAGACAGGACGTGAAAAGTGGACATGTCCAGGCAAAAGAGGACGTTTGGTCAGCCTAACACACACAGTTTCACATCTTTAAGAATTATATGCAGAAACTTAAACAATAGATCAAATCAGTCACATTGATCCATTAATGGAGAGAACCGATCCACTGTGGGGTCACTTCAAGGTAACAGACGTTTGCTCCACAGTGTGTGGGAGTGTGTGTGTGTGTCCGTGTACCACAAGCTGTGTGTTGTGTTGATGTTGTTACGAACCGGGACAAACAGTCACCTGGCAGGGACATAAAAGAGAGAGAGAGAGAGAGACATAAAGAGAAGGACACAGAACAGAGGGATTAGAAGTCCCCACTGGTGTGACACTGATGTGTCACAGCTTGTTGTTCAAATACAGACCAAGAACACACAAACACCCAGCATCCATGACAAAACACGTTTTTAGTGATAAAACCTGACTTCTACAAATGGGAATAACAACACAATACTAATAAAAAGACTGCAGATAAATTAACTAGAACTTAAAAAACAGCATTACACGTATCCCAAACAGTCCCCAAATGTAAGGCAGGCGCTCCTTCAGTGTTTCCAACATCCATTTTTTGTTTAAAGAGCAACTTGACACCGCTTGAAAATCTTGTTATTGTCGACCTCCAGCGCTTTAACGTGTCACCTTGCTGCAGCGACGTAAACGTGAAGCTACTCTAGGACACAGTGACATCGCTGTTGGGTGTGGTAACAGGTGCCACAAAGCACATTTCTGACCACACCCAGCCACACCTTCCCTGGTGTGGTCAGAGGTGAAACAGACTTTCAAAAAAAGGTTGTAACATGAGCTTTTGTTTGAAATGACATAACATTTTGTAACAAAGGTGCACCTTTATGTTCCATTATATATGTTTTAATCTCACATATTGCTGAATTGCAAGACGCGTTTGTGCGTGTTTTTTTCTTTTCCAGTTAAATGGAGAGTTACAAAACTCAACAATAAAGACAGAAATCTACCGACTGTTATCTGGCACTGATTTCCACACACCGACATTGTATTCAGGCAGGATTCTGACATTTAACTATTTGCTTTTCTCACCTGAAGGACTGAATGTCTGACGGCCATGTAAATAGAATGTAACAGCCAGAGGCTTAACAGCAGCCAGAGGAAGGAGGCTGGTCCAGTCTTGCCCACCACACCCCAGTCAGTTGGAGGCTTTTGGTTCTTATCTGTGGGATTTTGGGGGTGTTGGTGCTGCATTTTCAAATGGGGTTTTGTGTTGTATTGCAATGAATGTACTTCTTTTCATTTCTAAGTTCATGCCCTGAACTCAGGACAGTGCAGATTGACTCCAAATTCAACTCATGATTTTGAGTTGAAATAGACTTTAAATAAAAAAACAAAGCTCTGTCTCCACTTCTACCTCCTAAACAAATTCTCCTTTTCAGGTTTTAAAGTTCTTGTGTCTAATGTGACAAGTAATGAACATTTAATCACAAGTTTTCTGATTTTCAATAATAAACTGTCATATTTATCAGCATTTATATACTATAAAGACAGTCACACAGGCCGAGTGCCAGCCAGTGAGGGCTGATTGGACTCATGACTCAGCACAACCCATCACTGTAGCACAGGTATGAGGAAAATATGTGTTAGGTGTGTATGAGTGTGTGACAGATGTGAGTCCATGACGCTCACAAACTGCACCAGAGCAGTTTCTCCTTTCAGTACCCGCACTTTCCTTATCCTGTTAACACGCCCGCCATTCAGACACAGAGGAGTACAACCAATGCTACACCCTCTGTAATAATGTAACCATGTACAGTAGACACTGATAAACTACACACATGCCATGATCTCTGCTGACTGACAGCATATTTTAAGTTATAGTCACAAACACTCAAAGAATCCTGCAGGCCGTGTGCAACAGCTGAAGTCTTTATATGGAGCCAGAACAGTGACAGAACGTTTTGGCAGTGAAAATAAAAATTGGCAGTGAAAAGGGAAACATTAGCACTGAAGAAAGATCCACTGAAAACCCAAACACACTCATGAGGAGCACGGGGTTTTGTTGCGTATGATCTTTTTTATTAGTGTACACAGTTTAATCCCACTGAGTGTGAGTGGATGTCCACACATGTTGGAGGTCGATTAACGGCCTCAGTGTGCTTCAGACAAAGTGCTCGTTGGATCATCTTACTGATGAGAGGGCTTTGACAAACGATATTTTGCAACTTCAAGAAAAACTGACAATCAAATAACCACATCATGCAACTGAACATGCACGTGGAGGTGGACTCTTTTTCTTAAATCTTTACCTCTACACATCCATTTCCATTATTTTCCATGGCCAAGAGTGCAACATCATGTGGGCCATTATCTCCATTTGTAAGATTAAACATGCCCCACCCTTCTCTCTCACAACAAGCCTTTTACTCCACCTTCAAGTGTGGCCATTCAAGACCAGGCCATTAAACTTCTGCCTTAAAATGTGGTCTGACCACTTTTTTTTTCTATAAACTTGTTTCTTTGAAGCGTACTGAACCCATGACATCTTCAGATAGTTGTGAGCAGCCGCCCCGGGGCCATGCTTGCACAAGTAAAAAGAAAGTAAGAATATTCTGTGCATGTATAAACACGACTCCCATGTTTTTACTTTAATTAAAAAAGAGATTTGAAATGACATAGTTTACAAAAATCTCCCCCAGGGGAAAAAAAAAAACAAAAAAACAATGAGCGGCTGTTTCATCTGACAGTAGCTGTAGTATGGGTGCCGGCTTGTAGCTGATGGTCTTTGTTCATACATGTAGAAGTCATAACTCCCTGCAACTGTACCTGACATGGATGCATGATTAATGACTGTGGAGGGTTCAAACATGTTATGTCAGACCTAATGTCAGTGTGAACTGTTATAAATGTTACATCAAGATAATAATGCGTAATTTCATATAGTTTAAACAGTAAATATAATACACTACTGTCATTTATTGATTATATTGTTTATTCTGTACATTCAGTTATCTTTATGATTTATATTTTTGTGCTGTTTGGTTAGAGGCTAAACTGAATTTGTTGTACTGACACTTTGAGTATTTTTTGACTGTGTTCTTAAGTAAGGTTTTGGATGCAGACCTTTTACTTGTTCTGTACTTTTACACTGTGGTACTGCGACTTTAGAATATTGGAGAACTTGTTCCACCACTGACAAAAAGCGATAGTATCTCAAGAAGCCACTCAGTATTCAGATCCTTTACTTTAGTGAAAGTACTGATACCATATTGTGGAAAAACTCAGTTACAAGTAAAAGTCCTGCATTCAAAAATTTTCCCTGGTAGTGTTTTACTATTATATATGATGTTTTTGGATAAATATCACTGCTGCATTCATGCGTATGTTGCATTTTACTGCTGTAGATATTTAACCCATTCAGAACACAATTATGTACCAAAGACTAAAAAATAAAAAATAATATAAATAAATAAAATGCTGTAAATGCGCTCATAAATCATTAGCAATGTTTTTAAATAAAGTACTTTATTTTATTACTTTTTTTATTTGAATGTAGAGACCACCTAATGGTAAACACGACTCATTTTCATAATCATGGAATAAAGTGATGTTTTAACACACATTGCATTTATTTTATGTATTGTATTTATCAGCCCTTCAAAATACCCTCAATTTCTGAATTATTTCCAGAACACAGTATGTTGAAAACCTCCTGAGGTCAGTATCCTGTGAACATAATCAGTGGGGTGCATTGAAAGATGATTGTTTCATTAGAAAATCAAACCAGAACAGTATTTCCCTATTCTGTTTATGGTATGTTTTTTTTTTTTAATTATTTTTTTTTTTTTAAATCTGAGCAAAAACTATCAGTCTTACATGTGATGTTTTTACCTGTATATGTAATATGACATCTCATGTTTAATTTAAAAACTGTTTAAAAACCAACCTTAACAATATCATCAATAGATTAAAATGTGCCTTGTGCTTCCTGCTTGCCGCACAGCTGTCCATGTTTGTTATAAACAATGAATGTGGCTCTATTGCAGTCCACTTTAGATGATGTAGAACACTGTGAATTGTCTTATAGACATCCCATTAAATAAGTCCATGCATCTGGGTGGAGCTGGATGACAGTAATCATAGATCAGAACATCCTAGAAAAGTTATGTCAATTGGAATGGACTGAATATGTTAACCGATGACTTTGACATTGTGACCGGTGTAAGACAGGGTTGCATCCTGTCAACCTTGCTCTTCCTTAAGCCTGATTTATGGTCCTGCGTTAAATCAACGACGTACCTACATTGTAGGGTACGTGGCTACGCAGGAGGCTCGCCGTAGCCCCCACCATAGCCTGACGTGCACCTCCCAAAAAATATAACTACACGTCGAGGTGACGCAGACATCCCCGCCATCTTTAAACATCTTCTGTTGCAATGTAGATGTTGCAATATTAACATACTTTCTTCGACATCCAACAACTCCAACTCCAGCAAGATTGTCTCTCTCTCAGTCGCCATTGTTCACTGTGACCGGAAAAGCCGGAAGTTAAAAAAAACAAAGAATCAACTAGAGACAACGATAACCATTCAGGAAAGGAACGCAGCCCCCTACCGCTCTGACTGTGAATTGCACCGTGACGAAATGGAGTGACGGAGAAGTTCGAAGGGTTCACGACGGCGTCACGGCAACGACGTAGGTACGTCGTAGGTATGCCGCAGGACCATAAATCAGGCTTTATTGTTGTTGATTTTCGATGAGAAGGACCCTCGCTGGGACGAACTTTGGCATCAAGTGGGGACAGGGCAGACTGCATGACCTGGACTTTGCGGACAACCTGGCTCTGACTAGTCATACCCACATTGCACTCCAGGAGATGACCAGCAATCTCCAAGAGCATGGAGCAAAGGTTGGTCTACGGATCAGCCATGAGAAGACAAAGGCCATGATCGTCGGATGGGATGAACACCACCCACCACTCACTCTAGGCAAGTATGACATTGAGTACGTCAAGAACTTCACGTATCTTGGCAGTAACATCTCGAGTACAGGAGATGTGGAGAAAGACGTACGAACGAGAATCTGCAAAGCTGCAGGAGTGTTCCAATGGCTCCGCAACGTATGGTCGTTCAAAGCTATCACTACGGCCATCAAGCTACGCCTGTGTATGTCAGTGGTCATTCCAACAGCGACCTACGCCTGCGAGAGGTGGATGAGGACTGCCAGCATTACCAACATATTGGATGTCTTCCACCAACGATGCCTCAGAACCATCTTGAGGATCTCATGGCGAGACCACATCACCAACGACGAGGTGATGAGAAGGGCAGGGGTGGCGCTACTGTCTGACATGTCTGACAGGAGAAGAAGAACGGCTGGACACGTATTCCGACTGCCAAGACAGAGACCAGCGAGTGTGGCAAAAGACTGGGTGCCTTAGGGCGGCAAGAGAAAGAGAGGGAGGCCAAAGAAGACGTGGAGACAGATGTTTAAGGAAGACCTAAGCGAGATGCGTGTCAGCTGGCATGTTGCAAGGACGGTCGCCAGGGACTGGAGGAAATGGAAGGGACTTGTCAACCAATGTTCCAATAGGAACAGGAGGAACTAAGTCTAAGTAAGTGGCTCTACTGCAGTCCACTTTAGATGATGTAGAACACTGTGAATTGTCTTATAGACAAGTCATTAAATAAGTCCATGCATCTGGGTGGAGTTGGATGACAGTAATCATAAATCAGAACACCCTAGAAAAGTAAATGTCGATTGGAATGGACTGAGGATCTGCATGGGTTAAGGTTGTGCTAAATTTAACTCCTTTATATGCTGTTGGGTAATTTAATCTACAGCAATTCATCATGTTCTATAAGATCATCATATGTTTGTAGTGTGGCTGTCCTGTGAGGAGCGTGTATCGCTAAAAAGTCAACTTTTCATGCTGTGTGAGGATTCATTTTCCACCTGATCCAGGAAGGTTTTATGTCGTGTTTTTTTGTCATAAGAAGAAGGAGCATTTTGTCAACACATTAAGGGAATAGCCTGGCACAATATTTTCCTCTGACATGTCATGGAGCAGAAGTACAAAGTTGTATAAAATGGAAACACTCAAGTAAAGTACAAATACCTTCAGGTTGTGTGCTACTGCAGTACAGTAGCTGGGGCTACTTGAGTAAATGTACTTTGTTACAGTCACTGTTAAACACACTCTGAGTCCAACTCTTATTACATAATCAACCACACAGACTATAAATGGCTCCTTAATGTTGAGCCACACGCTGGATGTCACTGAACACACACACACACACACACACACACACACACACACACACAAACAACTGAAACTGACTCAACACAGACACACATTTAAACTCCCAGTCTGTTATGATGCAGTTATGAATCTTCAGGGGAAAAATGCTAAAATTCAGTGGAAACCTGGACCCAGAGCGTGAACACACACGTGCAGCTCCGGTGTGGACACGTGTGTACCGTGTAAGAACAGTGAAGAGGGGGTTAAGGTGCTTTTTTCCCCAACTTCTTTTGTAGATTTTAGAATACAGAGAGACATAAAACAGACCAGTCAGAGACGACAAACAGTCAAGTCATTATCACATTGTTCTAAAGACTGCTAGTTGAACTAAACTGCTTGTGTTTTGAGCAGATATTTAAAAGGTAACGGAGGTTTGTGGACGCGTTCAGAGGGCGAGACAACGTCATCTTGGGACTCCGAGCTGCGTTCATTGAAATTGGAAAATCTAGTTTGTCTTAGAAATACATTACATGAACAAAAAAGTAGACTGAAAAATAGATACAACCGTGTGAAATTATTTACAAATACATAAATAATATAAACATTAAATGAATTTAAGCTGAATTAACTGTCAAAGGTGCTGTCCTTAAACTAAACAAGTTGTGCACAACCTTCATAATTGTATGTGAATACACAAAGTACTTGGTATTTGTATTTCCGTACATACGACTTTATACTCCACTGCAGATATTTGATAGTTTACTAGTAAGTAAATAAAACACATGACATACAGTGTTGTTATGAAGTTAAACAACTGTTAAATAAATTAAAGTAGCTCCACCTTAACCAGCTCCAACATTAAAATGCTGCATAAAGATAACCCAGTCATATACTATTCTGAAATTGACCATTCTGATTAACTTAACATTTGGTACTAAAAGTATTTTGTTGTAAAAACTACGGTTTTGAATTCAGGACTTGTACTTCACGCAGCCTAAGTAAAAGATCTGAATACTTCTTCAACCACTGGTGACTGGTGTAAAATCTTGTGCAACAAACTTGTGTTAAAATACTTTAAAATAGGCCTTTCTTTTTGGATTAGTTTTTCCTTATCCACTGTGAGGGTTCTTGTGATAGTCTTCTGATCATGTGCTACAGTGATAGGCTAATGTAGACCTTTGTGTGTCTGACTGGCTACAGAAATGCATCAGCCCCTCAAAGACAAAGACGGCTGTAATCCCATCAAATCAAGTCGCTGTGATGTGATATGAAGGTCATGGACAGTTGTAGCCTATTTCTTTTTCTTTTTCTGTGTTTATGTGAATTATATGTGGTAGCTAATGTTTTGAATTTCCATTCAATCATTAAAATGTTTGGGGTATTGCATTTTAAACAATTTTTGTCTCTAAGTATTGCTGCAGAATGAGTGACAACATGATGCACAAAAATAAAATATGTACAGTGAGCATTTTCTCAATTACTTTTCCAAAACTGTTGTCTAAATGACACTGGATTAAACAGTAGTAAATCCATGATATATTTCGTTACAATAAGCACTTGAATGCGCCTGACTACAGTGGCACTTTGTGACTTCCGACACTGGGAATTAAAAGGTTTTACGATGAGGAAGCACTTGAAAGCATCATCTCACCCTGACCCAAAGCGCGCCCCCGGCTTTACGTGGCTACTCCCCCTGTTCGCCGTACGTGCGCGCACCCCCCTATCGCGTGGTGGGGATCATCCATATTGCTGCTAGTGGTGGAGATAAGGTTGTAATCCTGCGAGGCCCTCGGACACGTTTCTTTATTTTTATACATGTTTTAATTCGGTGCTGACTACTCTGCGTCTTAGACTGAAGCTCTTTTGGTCTAGGAGCGACAGAGGAGCGGCAGACTCCGCGGAACAACTTCACATTTCCTTTAAATTGACGGCGAATTCGGGCCGGGGGGAGGACTGGTAATCCTGAGGGGGGAAGAAAGACGGTGGTGGGAAATGGCCACTCAGGTGGAGACTCTCCTGCCCGGCAACCCGCTTGCAAAAGCGGAGGAGCACGGTAAAGTGATCCGCGGTGAGCCGGAGGTAGAGGAGGGCGGCCGGGGCGACGGGGCCAAGCGGCAGACGGGTGTCGCCGAGCAGGGGAGCAGCAGCGGCAGCAGCCCCGGGCAGGGAGGGACCCCCGGTACGGAGGAGCAGCCCTCCAAGGAGGCGACAGAGGAGAGCAAAGAAGGCTGTGACAGCGACGAGAAGCAAAACGGGGAAGGTGTTAAAAGCAGAAAGGAGTTTACTGAAGCTCCCCCGCCCAAGGTGAACCCGTGGACTAGGAAAATGAATGCGGTGACCGTGGTCAGCGTGAATGGACAAGCACACCACGGTTTGTACCCTCCCTACATGTTGATTTTACTGGCTGTCAGTGTTGTGTCGGTGTCTGCCCGTCCAGGTGTGGTCACACAAGATGACCGAGCAGCTGTCACGAGGGGGTCAGATAGCATTTTACTGAAACCAAAAGAGCCAAGTGAGTCCATAAACAAGCCTAGTCTGCTCGCCCTCTTGTTGCTCCCTGCAAGCTGGATAAATTTGGAGTAAATACCCCCTCCTCCTCCTCCTCCTCCTAGTGAAGTGAAAGCTATTCCTGGAGTTGTGGACCCATGGGTGGCTGCTTGCACAAGGGATCACACCCTTAAAAAAAAGCTAAAATACTCAAACTTCTCTCTGGTTCCCTATCAAATGCCAGGGTAGTGTTGCTCCCCTTTAATCACATGCTAAGCAATCATGACTTCACTTTAAGTCTATTAAAATCAGACTCTCTGCTTCTTATAGATCAAACAATTTGAATAATTTAAGGTGTAATTAAATTCTGCTTGTTGTGCACGTTTGTGGACGTGTTGTGTGGTCGTGCAATGGTTGTAAAGTTGCTGTGCCAAACTATTCACCTTCAGTGCATCAAATCTTGGTGTGTTTTGTGGCATATTTTGCAGAGAAATTGAGAGAGTTCATTTCAGCAGTGTCACCGTGCATGTTTGCTGCAGTGACTTCCAACTTCAAGACAGTAGTCAAGAGTAGCTCAGATGTTGAGGCTGCTTCATCACCATGTTGTCCCTGCCCTGTGTGTGCCTCATCTGCTGCCACCCAGCCAGTCAAACCCTTAGCTGACACTCTGTGTTTGCCAAATATCTAAACCGGTGCTTACTACTGATTACACGTTTGTTTTGAGGCAGATTTTCGACACACGGCCACGCCGCACATTAATGAGGCACCCGCCCATGTCTCGCATTGCATCAATTAGAAGAAAAGAGCTCGGCCGGTTTGCATTAGCCAGCTAACAATAGCACACTGACTCCTCTTTGGCCTAGCGCGTCGTCAAGCCCTTCCCACTCAGATGTTAGCTTAGCTTCCAGATTGCTACTGTGCATTTCCAGCCGCCTTCTGTGAGACATGTCGGCTTTTAAACGTGTTTAAAGATCGATTCCCAACACCGAAACACGGCCCAAGACGACACATCTGCTCGTTTAATCTCTTAAAAGGACCAGGCTTGTTATGAGGCGTCACGTGTTCACTCCACGTGTTCCCCGAGAGAAAGGCATGGGCGCTGCTAGCTAGCTAACATGCTACCTAGCTAGGATACTGCGCCGGATCCGTGCAAACTCGAAGGCTAGATGTGATGTGTGAGGCAGGGTGGTTGTTTCATGGTAAACAAGCCGGTTGTCATGTCGTGTACCTGTTGTTAGCTCAAACCCGAGTCCTTCGTGCTTGTCCACTTAGCTAGTGATCACTAGCATGCAAGCTAACAGGCAGGCTGCTGAGAGTCATCATGGCTTCTGGTCGATCTCAGGTCCGAGCTTAAAATTACATCAGATTATGTTGTATCATAAAAACACACGTTGATTTTCTCTTAAATCAAAGTTAATCGACCCTGTGGAGTGATTATTGGTGATGCACACTGCGACAGCTCCCTTTCTATATTCTGTTGCAAGGCAACGTGGTTTTTTGCCCCCACAACCACCATGTGTATACTTTATCCTGGACAGTGTCGGCTTTGCAGTTGCACCGTCAGGTCATCATGACTCCGGCTGTGGCCTGTCAGCGATTTCTTTTGCCTTTTTTGTTTGCCAGGTGGTTTTGTTTGCAGTGTATAACTAATGTAGACTTTAGGTTCAGGGTACATCCTGTACTCTGAATCTGGACCAGTCTGGGTGGGTGGGTTGGATGGATGTGCTCCAAAAGCTGTCACATCAGCAAGTAAACCTGGTCGCGAGCCAGAAGTTGAGAGAACCATGCAGTGTCATGCCCCTATTTTATGTTGCATTCAAAGAAAGAATGCTTGGATGCTAATTGTCAGATGGGTTTTGAGTTATCGAGCAGTGGTTTCAAACTATTTTTTGGTTGTTTTGATCCTGTGACAGAAAGCAACGGTCTTCTTGGGAGTTGACAACACAGGTTGTGTGTCTATGACTTGATAGCTGAATTTGAGTTATTTGTAGTAGCCCGAAGAAGCAAAGCTATACAACATTTCACAAGTAAAATAAAAAGCAGTGACGTGTCCGTATCGTGACACGTGACACTTAATTCAGTGTAACTTAAAATGTAGCAAAAGTTCTCATCCTATAACATTTAACAAGGTTTCACTCTGGTCCAAGTGATTGTCCACTCACCAAAAGAATAAGAAGTTGGGTCTTTTTCACAGGTAGAACACTCTTTAATCAGTTTGTGTACTTTGCGTGTCCTTGAACAAGACCCTGGACTCCCGTCCTGGATAAGAGCACCAGCTGAATGGCTCTAAACGTATTTCCACGGCCCAGGCAGGGAGCTTGTTTTAGGATCACAGTAGGAGTGATCCTAAATGGATTTGGATCCTGAATAAGCAGCCCATTTTCCCTATCGCCTCAAACGTGCTACTACTGATTGGGTTTACTGTTAATTGCTTGGGAAATAATCATTTTAGCTCAGGGGATAGAGTGGCAAGCACATCGCCAGCTTGCTTGTCTTTGTCACTCAAATGTTGGCTTTATATCGTTGAGCTGAACTTTCACCTTTTTAAACTTTATTTTTCCCCAAAGAGAAATTTGCCTTGTGATACCTGTAGAAAAGTCACAGACTTAAACATGAAACAGAATAAATAAAATACATAAAACATGCTGTATTCATATGTATTTAAGACATAGGCTAAAACCTACCTCATAAAATAAACAAAAACCTGTACTACATCCAGCCATCACCATCCAAACCAGTCACCCATGGTTAAAACAACATTACCATCACCGCCAACTACTTGTTCTATGAGTATAAAAGGTCAGGTTTAACAAGATGAAAAATTATATTTATTTGTCTTGCCATCAAAAAAATAATCAGTCTTCCAAACTGTCCGTGTGGAGGTCAGAGAGGGTATTATCAGAAATAATTTAATCCTTTGAAAATAAAGACAAATCAATGATTAAATTAAAAACAGTAATCCCATATAGACTATTAAACACCATGTGATGTAGCCTGATCTTATCACCCGTCAAAATAGTTTTGTTTCAGCTTTGGAGAGGTGACTCAGTGTTTGACTTCTGATGATATTAGTAGTAAACATGACTGCTGCTGTCTCGTCTCTTGGGCGTGTGTCTGCATTCTTTATACTGTCACCAAAAACCACTATTGGCGGTCTGGCATGCAACAACAATTTTCCCCAGGCTGGTCTGTTGCGAGTGCTGGCCATAGACTAAAGGTGTCGTGTGGTGTTTTGGTTACATCCAGGGTCACTCACCAACATTTCTAGTGTGTCTCCTTGAAGCCTGACAGACAGGTTGAAGTTTATTTACTTTATTTCCCTCCTCCATTAAAAAAAAAACAAAATCAAAAAACAATCTACAAAGTCAATTTTGTGAAGACATTTAAAATGAAATGTGAACGTCCATGTTTGCTTCTTCCTCTACACAGCTTTAACTGGTGCCTTACTTGTGTTGCCAACACCAACTGTAGAGCAGCAGAAGAGAGTGAAACAGGCAGCAGGAATGTGCATGAGTTGCCCAAGTGATTTTGCACAATACAATCAAAATTTGGACCTGCTTGTAAATAGCATAGGGCTACTTTTGGGCAAAAACTACAGAGTTGAGTTTCCTTAAAGTTGCGATCCCACTGGATTTCACTGTCTATTCATTTCTGTTAGGACAGGGTGAAACATATTGTCTTGGGTTGTGAATTAAGAGACATGCCTCAGTACTGTTGAGCTTCAACAAGCAGAATTACAAGACTCTAGAATATTGATTGTTTATATCCTTGTTTATATCATGCATGGCAGAATGATGCAAGAGAAGGAGGGGTGCTGCTTGGCTGCAGCAACAGAGATTAAAGCTACAGTTGATAACGTTCATAAAAATAACATGATGTCATATTTGGTGAAAATGTCACTAAATCCACACAGTAGTACACGAGATATTTAGTCTATGGGGAAAAAATCTTGTTCCTCTTCCTGCTTGTAGTAACTCTGACAGCATTTACCAGAATCTACTGCTGCTGTTCAGAAACAACCAGTTAGAGCTAAGGAGTCTCTAACTTGTCTGTCAATCACTGATTAAATATAACTCAAGATTCTGTTTCTGCATTGCCCATCTCTTGCTTCGTAAGTTTTCGGGAACATGTTTTAGTGTACTGTTGAGTTGTAAAGTGAGAGGTATTCATACAGCTCAACAGTATAGTAAAATGTGTTTCTGAGATCATTTGAAGCAAGAAAAAGGCCATGCAGAAACAGAATCCTGATTTGTATTTGATCAGCGTTGCCTAGTTTATCGCTTAAAATTTAACGAGCTGTGACGGACATAAATGACAGCTACATTCAAGACGCCTCAGCTCTGAGTGGTTGTTTTTGTTCATGTGCAGTAATGCCTTTAGAAGTACTAAGAGGAGGCCATGGAATATGATGTTTTTCACAATTTATGTCTGGTACAACTCTTGGGATATGGTGACAGTTTCAGCAAAAATGACTTAAAGTTACCAGCTACAGCTTTAAGGTCAGTGAAGTGGTTTATAAGAAGCTTGATGGATTGCTGTTGTTAGCCTTGCCTCCCTCACTTCCTGCCCTGCCTGCCTTTTACTAAATCACCTGACTTAATTCCAGCAGGTAAACTGTGGTCCCACTGCACCGTAACTGGGGCAGCTTGAGCTGAAGAGTTGAAGCTGGTCTGACCTTTACAATTCTGGCATTTAGCTGAATGACTTCTCAGTTTGTAGGTCATGTGACACAGTTTGTACAGCCATGAAGATCATCCACAATATGTTGATTTGTATGTTTTTCTTCAACGTTGGGATCGGTTGCAGAGATGTAGAGCAGCTGAACAAAAACAGAGTCAGTTAGGCGGTCGCGCAAACATCAATGAATTCATCGCACTGACCTGATGCAGTCAGGGTCCTTTATTCATCTAACTGTCTTGGTCCTGCATTTTAAGTGAAACTAAACTGGGTTTAGTTTCACCTAAAATACAGGAACAAGATATTTAGCACATTACTTCAGTGTATTTTAAAGGTGTATGCTTCAGAAATTGAATTAATTTGCCAAACAAGTAGGCTCAGTTCCTCTACACAGTTAAATTCTTCAGTGTATTTTGGCCCCAGGGGGAGTTAATGGTGAATTAGTGATAAATGCTAGCAGTGCTGTTGCCCGCCTTGTTCTCATAGGTCACTACAGAACAAGAGTACCAGTGTCTTTTTATAAGCAGACTCTCTTTGTATAATCTTTTCGCCCTTAACATTGTATTTCATTGATTCAGTAAGTCGACATGGTGAAATACCACGGTTGCAGAGAAAATCAACGCAAACATTGGTTTTTAGATTCTCACAAGTTGTTTTGGTGGTAGCAAAATCAAAATTGCTGAGTAAAACATGGTGCGATTGATCAGATAGCCCAGTGCAGAAAATTAACTCTAACTGCCAGCAAAATGAAGCTACTTTGGCTAAACAAGTTAGCATCCTGTCCTGCTGTGTCACCTGTATGAAGCTGCTTTCAGACTGAAAATAGCTGGGCAATAATTGCTTCCAAAATGTGCTCAGTGTAAATTACTAAACAGATTATGCCAAGTTATAACACTCAATGGTATACTTGTTGATTGCAGGGCTATAAGTGGACATTTTTGTTCATTTTCTAAGTAAGGTCTGGAGCTATATTTCTGAGCTTTCAAACATACTTGTTCTTTCAACACGACATGCATTAATTCACACTGTTGGCACAGCCAGAGAGAAATAGAGAGAAATGTCTCAATGAGTTACAGTTGAAAATAACCAAATTGGATCCCATGTGAAAATGTTCTGGCAAAGTACATTTCAGTTGTACATTTTTGCTTTAAATGTCATCATGTGCTCCAAGCCCCGGAGTCACAGTGTGATAGTTAAACTCTGGTGAGTGGAAATATCTAGACTTCATTCTTTTCAGCACCAAAGTAGCCAGGCATCATTGCAGAATGAAATATTTATTTTGCAAATGTATCCTACTTACTATGTGGATGTTCATCCAGCACGCAGGCTTTTAGTTTGTTGATGTTTCTATGACTTTACTTTATGTTACTGTATGTTCGGTGAACGAGTGCATGAGGTGTTTCCTTAATGCAGGGCTCGAGGGGCTCTACAGCTGCAGCAGTGTGTAATGTGGCTCCTGTAAGCTGTGTAGCAGACATGGAACACGAACACACCACACACAGATCTTCTACATAGTCTCGAACCTAAAAACCTTCTTCCATTTCATAAGACGGTAACATTGAAATTATCTGTTGTCTTTTGTAGTACGTTTACGACACAAACCTGTACAATATGTGCTGAGTAGAGCATTTTCCAGTTGAAAAGTAAACTTCTCAGCTCTCTGGTATAGACTAGCCCAACCTCTGAATATGTAGATGTTGACGTAGGGTGTTACAGGTGTTAAACAATTCATTTTTGATTTTTTTTTTTCTAAAGTTGTGATTTTTAAGTATCAAAAATGATACACAGTCCAAGTACAGCCTCATTTAAAGTTTAAAGTCCATTTTCTTTTTGCAGTTGTGAAGAATGCAGGCCAACATGTAACACTCCTACAGTTGAGGTGTGACAACCCCCCAGTCAGGGAATCGGGACTGACTAGCAGGTCTGGCAAATGAATAAATGTAAATTTAGGTTAGGCCCGAGGCATTAGCATTCCTTTAGCATCATGCAGGAAACCTAATTAACACTTGCAAATGCAGCCCCCTTTGTTTGAAACTTAAGGTAGAAAGGCACTGTTGGATGAAACTGTCACACTTTGTAGCACAGGACTTTTGACTCTTTTATAAATTAAAACATCTCTTTAATATTATTTTAGCAACACTTTTATGAGCAGCATATTTTAAGGATCAGTTTATATTGCACTGAAATGTGAGTGTGTACTGATAAGGTTTATTGTTGTGCAGCGTTTGTCATGAATTATAACATCTCCTACGAAGACATCATTTGATATTAAAATTTGGAATTTAATATTATTGTCATACCTCATCTGTGTATCGTGCACAGGAAGAGATGTATTGTTGGTAAATGCATTAATAAGTGCGTATATATCTGCTTAAAACTACAGTACAGTATGTTATAAACCATATTAGCATAAATGTTTATATACTGCTTATAAATGTTTGATAGGATGGTCAAAGTAGAGTGTTAGCATGATTTCCTTTTTTGTTTAACAAGCCTCCACTCTGGCCATGGCTTTCTTGCCAGCTCTATATAAAGTTGTGAGTTTGGAGGACTCCAAAGCGTGTGATGTTTCGGAGCTGCTTTGCATTCCTGCAGCAGTCGCTTCTACTTGCCGTTTCAAAATTAGCATGGACACTTCACTTGTCTCCCGCATTTGTCCCCGCTCTGTGAATTCTCTTTGTTGTGGCCGTAAGGAGGCAGACCCCAACCTCGCGTTATCAGACACCATTGGAGCTGTTTGTAGCCTGGTTTTTACGACCTGTTGGGACCCGGCAAAGGTCATGAACCTGGAAGTGCTGACATGTCATGGGGTAAAGTGGAACTACTGTCGCGGGACAGACTGAAACAGATGCTGCTGCTGCTTCTGAATGTGTGTTTGTTGCGTTGATGGGAGGTCAGCTGATTGGTCAGGATGTTGTGTCTTCATGCTTGCTGGTTAATGTGATTGATGCATCTGAATTTTTGTGGCTTTTAGCTTTAAAACTTAATGCTCCGTTGATAATAACTCCAAATATTTGCTATTGGTTTTACAGATCACATAATCTTTGATACATCAGTTTGTTGCTTTAACAACAAATGAATTGAGCAATCAATCGTTGCAGCACGTCTTATATTGCAACACAATATAAGACAGTGTTTTATTGGATAGAGGGAGTCCTTCTGTAACACTCCCAAAGACATGTCTTGAGCTGATAGTTGCAAGTCGAGTAATTGATCAATAGGTAATGTATTAATTGTTTATCAAGCCAAAAATGTCAGATTCTCCTTCACAGCTTCTCGGTTTTTAGGATTTGGTGTTTTTCTGATTAATGTCATTGTTAATGGAATAACTCTTTTTAACTTAACAATTAATCAGAATCAGCCCATTGATTGATAATGAAAATAATTGTCAATTGCAGCTATAGATGACACTGAATCTTTACAAAAATGTATCTAAATAAGTGAGGATGTATGAATTAGGGCAATTTGTCCGATCAAAACACACGTTAGCATTTATTTTAGACTTGTAGACAGTCAGAACCTCTAAGCAGATGAACTCAGAGTGGAAATGCTAAGCTAGGTAGCGGCCCAGTGTATGTTGCATTCACTCTACTCCACCTCACACACCCACTCATCACACACACACTCTGTCAGCTGTTTCAGATGAGCCCTTGTCCTAAGTAGTCCAACTTGAGCTGCTTTATCTCTCTCTGGGTTGTGTCTGGGCTCGATGATAGCGGCACATCCCTCTTTGCTCAAGCTCAGGGTGTGGACTGTTTACATCAAGGATGTGTCTAGTTACTGGTGGATTAAAAACGTGACTAAGCTCCTGCGGTCAAAGGCCTCAGGTCATGAGTCCTGCAGGATTTACTTTATAAACGTGTCTGAGGAAACAAGTTCAAGAAAATGTGTATTACTGAGCAGAGTGGGCTGTGAAGAGAAACATGTCCGCTACTGCTACAGCTCAAAACTCATCTAATGTGGCTCAGGGTTTGTTGCTTTAAGGACCTGCACACTAAATGAAATCGCGGATGAGTTAACCACTAATGAAATAGCTGCAGCTTGTTGACCAGGTAGAGGGAGGTAGTATGAGGTATCTTCAATGAAGAAAAGTGAATTCAGGGTTCAGACAGAACAGAACTGCAGCTTTTATTTTGGAGCAATAAAAATATCATGGCTTAATCGTTGGTGCTCATGTTTGAAGTTTGTTTATGCTTTGACTCCAATCCAGTCGTTCTGTCTTGATGTCTTTTAGTCTGTGTGAAACTCAGACAGCTGCGTTGTCAACTTTGACCATTTTTGTCAAGGACAAGGTATAGCTGGCTGTCACTGCACTGGGCTTCTCCATGCGTGAGCACCGTGAACAGATGTGGCTCCACAGGGGCCTTTCCGCAGTGGACAACTGAGTCCACCTGCACTGTTGGCGTCCAGCTGGTTAGCCGGACTGACTGAGGCACACGTGTGACGCTCTCCTGTCCCAATTTAAGCTGTGTCTTGAGCAAAGCTGTGCTGTGACTGCAGAGAAAGCTGTTTTTAAAAGTCTCTGTGTTGAGCTCTCAGCACTTTTGTAGACTGTAACTGAATCCCTCTGGAGTTCAGTTTCACTCCTGCTTTCCTATTTGTACTCTCCAGTATCAGATTTATTTTAATTTCTTCTGGTGGACCAGTAGAAGGCTTTTATTTTGAAGAAGCTAAAGGTAATGTAGTGTGTTTTTCACAGTTAGGCGTGCTCTTCATTATTAACAATTGGCTTGCACAAAAACATGTGCAGCAGCAGAAGCTCAGTCTGTGAGGACTTGACTTTGGGAGCGGAGGGTAGCTGGTTTCAGTGCCAAGGTGCACTCGAGCAAGGCGTGTGTGTTTGTGTGTGTCCAGCTGACTGTTGTCTAACTGTTTCAAGTCACTTTTTACCTCTTGGTTTGTGTTAAACTGTGTATTTTAACCGGTTGAAGCATTTGAGTCATCAGATGTCTGGATCCTAAGTTATCAGAGAGACAAGTAACATTAGCGGCAGCTCCGCTTGCAGTCCCCCTGACCCCTCCCCACATGTCTTGTGTCAGCAGAGTAGTGTCGGAGAGACACTGCCTTTTGATGTGAACTGCTTTATTCAGTGTTTTAATTATGAGGTCCCTTTGGAGGGGGAGACCTCTGCACATTATTCATCTCCTGGTTAAACCTCCTGAACAATGAGTACAATAGAAATCCTAACCTTAGATACATGGTAATGGTTGTTGCTTAACAATGACGACAACAAGCCCCATGCTCCTTTACGATGCCCCCCTCCCCCCCAAGCCCTGGCTACTGTTTTCACCCAGCTGGACATTGTATGCACTTGTCGCTCGTCCCTCTCTTGTTACATGACCTGGCTGTAGCATGTGTGCGGGTTGTTACTGCGACTTGGCGTATGCAGGGGGACGCCTCCCAGCCCTCTGCTGTCTGAGCTTTCTACTCTGCAATAGGTGATGTCACCACACTGATCACGTGACGCCACAGAGAATCTTTGATGTGTGTGTGTGTGTGTGTGTGTGTGTGTGTGTGGCACACAGGCGGTCTAGCGGCGTATGCTCTGACTGTCGTTTCCTCCATATTTGGTTCTTGCAGAGAGGCTTCCCTCCTCTGTCGTCACTCTGCTCTGCTGTGAGACCATCAGACTGCAGCCAGTAGACAATGTTGATTACCTTTCACTCTGATTTAAACTTAAGATTCTTGTCTTATCACACACCCTCGTCCAGTTCTTGTCTCCCTGTAATGAGCAAAACCAGACATGTTAGCTGTCTGAACTGCCTTTTTGGGAACTGTGTGTGTCCTGCCTGTATTTCTCATATTTATCCTTCAGAGAGAAACTGAAATTCAGGGCTTCCTCTGTTCGACCCTGACTTCTGTGAATGTTTTGAATATCATCCTGTGACAATGATATGAGTGCTTCTTTTACCCCATAGCTTGCCATATTTACTGGGAAATCCCTGAAAACACTGACCTCTAATAAGTAAATCTTTAAAATACAATATGACCTCAGAATGACGATAAAATACACGTGGGTGTAGAAAAAACCCCCACTTCAACGTAGCCAACAAAAAGTCCCAGCATCTGGCTGAGGACAGGGCCCATTTCCCAACACTACCACTGTGTTTATCTAAGACTGCAGAGCCGACGTGGCACAAAGTTTATTTATAGGCTTCACCAGCGATACCCTGTGGGGTTTGGAGCAGGTATCTGTGCTGCAGCGCCCATGGGAATTTGTCTTTGGTCTCCACCTGAGGTGTCTGTGCTCTGTGGTGTGTTTTCTGGGAAACACAGAGGAGGACTGTGTCTGTTGGGGGTGGTGAAATTAGAGATAACAGTAAATGAGATGGGTGTTTGACAGAGAGCATTTTGTACAGTACGTTGTGCAGTTTGATGTCATTCCGTCAGGACCCCTGCAGCTGCTTTTTTAATCTAAATTAAAAGGAAGAGGTAAAGCAATTTGAATGTGCAAAGTGATCTCATATAGAGCCTACAAAATAAGCATTGGAGAGACAGTGAGAGAGGTAATAGTTGATGTCAGCTGGCGGGGGTTGGTGGTGGCTAATGTTAATGTTAGCCTCTGGCAGTCAGGCGAGCACAGCAGGCTGCAACAACTGGCTCTGAGTGCTGTGAAAAAACATGTAGGGAATCAACACAGAGGACAGAGAAGATCATGCTATAAGACCGCTACAAAGTCCCCTCTTTATGCCGCTTTTGCATTTTTACACACACCCAAACAACGGCGACATCGTGCTGCTCCAGTGTGTGATTTTTGGACATATCACGTTAATGTCGGTGGGGTTTTCTAAGCAAAAACAATCATTTATCGTCTCTGTTATATGGCGGCTGATCTCGTTCTCTGCCTGGACCTCATTGTTTACCTAATTGTGGAAATTTCCGGCCACTATTCTTTGAGTTAGCCGCTAACTGCCATCAGCCACTTTTTAAACTGTCATACCTGTGCCACCCATGATGTCATCCTGCTGGCTGTCCCATTTATACAAAGGTCGTGCCAGCGCTGTAACTCCCTCTGATGCCACCCTAAAGGCGAGACAACTCTATCCCGCATCCTTCAATTGTACCGTTTATACAGAACAGCATGGCATAAGGGCAAGAAATTCTGTCCTTGAAGAGGCAGTGGAAAAGGGGCTAAAGAGGACATTGAGATGAGAGTGAATTAAAAAAGGGGAGGAGATGGAGTTAAGAGGAAGATGACTCACTGTAGTAATGTGTGTGTAATGATAAGGGGAAAGCATCTAACAGATGATTGCATTGTTTTCTCTGTCAGCAGTCATGTCACTACGTAAATGTGATGCCAGTTTTCCTTTTGAAATCATGTCTGAATAAGCTCCAAACTCCCATCGGCGCTCATCATTGCTTACAACACACATGTTATACTTCAAAATATTGTGTAGCGCCTAAACAAAATCAACACGCATTTATTTATTGTCCAGTTAAGTACACAAACATATTTTCAGTGCCTGCCTGCTTTTAAAAATATTTGGATTTTGTTTGAAATTAAGACATAAAGATGTTTTTTGTGTCGCACTGATGTGTTTGTGTCAGTGTGTTTGCACTGTGTCAGGTCATATTTCAGGTACAGCTGATCCAGCTCAGTCCTTCCATTTGTTTTGCCAGTTCAGAATTTCAATGGAGTGATACAGTTACAGGTCAAACAAGGTAGTCGCATTTGTTTTGTTTGGCAAATGTTATGTTGGGGGCAGAGTTTCAATTAGCGCTGTATGATTGTGGATAAAATGGGGATCATGTCTAAACTCAGACCTCATATTATGACTCTTGAATTTTTAGTGAAAAAGTTTGCAATGAGAATATGTTTATGTGAGAATTCTGTATTGACATTTCAGGTGGTTGTGTGCAGTCATGGTGTTACTATACAGGGCTGCAGATATGTCACAGACTTTTCGTTTCCTTATAATCACAGCATTTTTTTATTTTTTTTTTTTGAAAGGATTCATGAATTTCCTCTTCCTTGATTCTGACTCGTATTACTCCACTGAAGCAACTTGCAGATAAATTAAGAGCACTCGGTCTCCCTGCCAATGCAAATACACCAAAATATTCAGCACTTTTGTTGCTCCCTTCACCTCCTCTGCAATATGTCTTCACACTTTTTCCCCTTCCTTATGTTTCTCTGACATTTAGCCATGTGTCTCTTAACACACACACATGCACACACACCTGACCTGTCCTTGAGTTTCAGGGAACACTTATCAGCGCTCTTGTACAGTTGAGCACGTAACGCTTAGATAAATGGTCATACCTCCTACCTGTCGAGTCGGACTGCTCTGGAGGTAGTTTCACGCTTGTAGCGTGGTCTTGGGCAAATAACCCCATGAAATGCTAAATCTGAAAAACTAAAGATCAGCAGCTGAAATTTGGGGACGAAACGTTTCTTTCAGGGCATTTACTGTGGTGTGTGTGATCTGACGGATAATGAAGATTAGACTGATAACTGATTAAAAAGTGATTGTTTGGTTTGAGACTTATTAGTTTAGTTTATTTTTAGTTAAATTCATTTTATAATGTCTGCAATGCAGACTGGTGAGGAGTCTTTCTGATTTACTTAAATGCAGTATCACAGAATAAGTTGAGAGTAAAGTTACATCGCAGTTTGTTGCAGACGTGTGTGATTAAAGATGAGAATACGGTCTGACTCAAAATAGTGGTTGGAGGTCAGCTTTTTTATGTACATTTCAAACATTATTAAACTCCCCATTTCAAGCACTAAGTTTGATTATCAAAGATGATTAGGTCTTGTTTGTCATGTGAATAAAAACTGCACACTGGCTGTAGCAGCCAGGGAGCAGGGACTTGTCCCGGGAACCAAATCTGAGACTTCCACTGGGGATTCCTGGCATGCAAAGTTCCTATATAATTTTTGATTCTTAAGTTGTATTTATTAGCCACAAATTATACCAGCACTTGCAGCAGGACATTGAAAGAACCACTGGTTTATTTTCAATGTTTGTGAAATGTAGGACGTCCCTTACCAAAGTACTGCATAAAAAAGGTCAAGGGATAATGTCTACACCAGAGAGGCAGACTGCAAAAAATCTTTGCTGGCATTGCTTGAAAAAAAATCCTGGAAGGCATTTAAAGCCCCAACGACGCAGATCTCTACAAGCGAAGGTCTTGTCTGAATGCATTGCTGACTGTGTGACTGCCTGAGGAGCAGCAGGTTATAGTTTGGCAGACGTCTTGTCCCTGGGAGGCTCTCCTCTGACCTTAAACTATCATCTGATATGCACTGAACACTGAGCAGCCCTGTGAGTGATGCATACGTGCCCTTAGTGGGGAAATCTTGATGCACGACTCAGCTGATCAGCAGAATGCAGTAGAGCTCGACAGACCTGCTGTTATTGCTGAACAACCAGCGTTTGTCCACTCGTTGCAGTGGTTGCAGACTACAAAATTCAATTTGGGTTCCTGAGCCATGCTTGATGCATGGCTTATGGTCGGCGGTGTTCTGTGTAAGTTTCCTAGAAAGACTTTCAAAGGATCTTTTGCCAGTTGGATTTTATGAAGCTACCAAAGACTTTAACTGCTTCAGGGGTCACACATGTGCAAAGTTAACATTTGTGAATATTTGCCTCCTGTACCCTGCCATGCAATGCAAAAAGGGATGAATAAACATTTGCCTCCAACGGCAAAGCAGATTCGCATTTTTACATTGTGGAGTTCAATTTGGTGAACTTTGACCGCTCAAGTTGCAGCCTCAACCATCAGCAAAGAAATATGTGTGGTTGACACAACTTGACCGCCACTATCTTGGTGCCATGGCTAACCAGTCAGTATTGTGTGATGTTGGCCATGAAAAATATAACCTGCCCCACATGAGAAATGCAGGCATGGAGCTTAAGAAATGGAAAACGTATCAATAACATCGCATTTTGCTGCATTTATAAGCAAGCTAGCTAACATTCAGTTCCTAGCATTCATTGTGCGTCACATCCGGCACTGCTCGCATTCAGCATAAATGTCTGTCTGGCTGTCTACAAGACTATAGCCCTTTTTAAATAGGAATTGTGCAAATTCACAGGAAAGCCCGATCAGTCTTTTTTCAGCATTGGCAGTATAAAAACAAAACCGGGGAGTGCAGCGAAATGCCGCGTGCCTACTTTTGTTCATAAAGAATGTGCCTTTTTTCAGGGCAATGGGGGGCGTGAGCAAGTAACAAAACGTGTAGCTCAGCGTGTGACGTAAACAGTGACGTACAATACAAGTCGCGGCTGGTCAGTCCTTCTGCGATTCTCTCGTAAGTCGGCCCGTTCTTCACCGTCCCCGTCATCTGACGGTTAATGGCCTCTTTGTTTGCGAGGGCAAGGAGAGCGCGCCATTCCTTGTCTCCCCAGTTGCTCATCTTCACAGTGTCTGTCAGGTTTGCGTTTCTCTCTTGCTACTAGCTGCTCATTCCTGCTATCAGCTGTTTCCTGTTATGCCACCACCAGTGGGTCACACGTGCGGCGTCATCAACAGCTCCTCCCACAAGTCATCAACAGCCCCTCCTGTTGTGGAAGGCCGCCTCGTTCTTTTTAAACCAAAAAGGTTCTGCCAATATGTTTACCCCTACGCGATGGAAAATTGGGCACCTAGGATCAACTCGCCAATCCGACTCTGTGTGTCTAAACACTCACAGCTGGCCTGCAAAACGGCCCAACATTCGCCGAAAAAATCTGGCTGTGTAAAAGGGGCTTATGAGTCTCCAGCTATGTTAGCAGCTCTGTGAGGCTGTACGTTGAGTTAAATTATATCGTCTGCATGCTAACGTGCTCAAAATGACAATGCTAAAATGCTAATGTTCAGCAGGTTGAAAGATTACAGTTGCTAATTAGCACACAACAGCTGAGGCTGATGGGAATTTCATTAGTTCTGCAAGTTTGGTCATAAACCCAGTGTTTTGAGGTGATGATGGTGTTAGATGAAAAGTCAGATGATAACCAAATTCTGTACCACATTTCATGGCAAGCAGTTGTTGAGACATTTTTGTGTAGACCAAAGCAGGGGACCGACCAACAGGCAGACTTTGGTGTTCTTGGAGCCACACTGCTAGCTCGGCTAATACAGTAGAAAAAATTAGCATAATGGAAAAAGTGTCACAGATAAATTCAGTTGAGTAAGTCGAACCTTTTTTAGGTCGGCCTTCAGTTGTAGAAACACTAGAAATACAAGTAAGTGAAGGGAATAAAAATCCTCTTAAATTATTTCATGGAAATGATATTGAATATCTAACAGTAATATTTCCCCCCGATAACAACTCTGTAGCTGTTATGAGAGACACTCAGAGTCCTCTGTCATGATGACGAAGCAGAAAGACTCAATAGAATCTGAGCAAGTTGTCCCACTTCCTTTGATAAGCTTATAAAAAGGCTTTAGAGGAAATCACAACAGGACGCTTCGCAGGAAAGATCTTAGAGTAACGCTGTACATCTGACACCCAGTGTGTTTGTGTGTATGTGTGTTTTTACCTATTAAACATGCTCTGTCATGCTTTTTAAGCAGCAGTGTGACCTTTTTTGAAACTGCATTCACACACTGTGTTCAAACTAAGCAGATAAGTGGGGATAAATATGTAAAGAATTTCTGCTGATTCCTTGACTTAATTTAGCAACAGAGTTGTTGCACAAAGTTTCCACACTGGGTTGCTGAGAGGAGATCAGTAGCTTTTGTTGTTCAATGAAATGTGTGTTTACGTGGCCCAGATATTGCCGAAGCAAAGGCTCGATCAGCTTGAAAGTTGAAGAATATTTGAGACGTTATCAGATGTTTACATCTTCCAGTGAGGTTATGTTTTCTGTCCTGTTTGTTGAGACCTGGCCACATCACATGGTGGCACTGTGAATTGAATCCGTGTGTCTCTACAATATATTTTAGGGATGCACAATATTGGATTTTTGCCAATATCCGATGTGCAGATATGTAACAACTTATTTGACCAATAACAGATACCGAGTCTCTTTGGTAGTGGAATTAACATCATATTATGCATGCATGGTCTTATTGTGCCAACAAGCAGATGGAGACATGAAATACAGTACTTTACAATCTATGTAATATTCAGTCATGGTGCAAAATAAAAAAAAGCATGTCGGCCAATTCTGGTAGTTCGTTTCAAAGCTGATATTGGCCGATACCGATAATGTGCCGATGTTGTTGTGTATCCCAAGTATATTTGGTTCGCGGAGCTCAGTGAAGACTTGCTTTGATCTACCGTAGCTAGCTGATGAGCTAACTGCTAACAAGGTAGCCACGAGGGACAATAGCCCCTCCAGCTTCTTTCTGTTTTCTCTGTAGCCTACTGTGTCGTTTTACTCCTTCCTGGCATAATGTTCTGGGGATTGTAGAGTGTTTCATTCAATTAACAGGAACTTAACTGATTGCAGCATTTCCACTGCGATCAGTTGTTTTTGCCAGAAAAATTTAAATTCTGGTAGGTGTTCAGAATTTTAAAAATCCTAAAAAAGATAAAGATGTTTTGGTCAGAACATGGGCTCAGGAACACGTTAGGGATTTCTTAACTTTCCTTGACAGGTGATAATTTAACTTAAATGCGATTTTCTGGATGAAGTGATTGTGTGTATTTTGATGCACGTGCAGAAATCAAAATGAAAGTGGCACTTTTGGCTGATAGATTTAATACGTATGGATACATTTGTTGTAGCTGTCATCCACCCTGGTGGTTTCTTGGTTTATCTTAATTTAGCTGATGAGTTAGTCTCATGAATTGGTGAGAAAAACATCTAAACCCTGACTGTGTTATGAAATATTACTTTAAATAGATTCTGATTCTGAGTGAATTAATTGAACATTTGTAATCTTGACAAACTCTTGTTCCCATTCATCAGTAGTGATTTTTGGCTGAATGAATGGTAGTTTCACGTGATGTCATCAGCTGTGATTAGGATTTGCAGCAGCCGGTTGAAGCAACATTATGCCTGCTGAGTGTGAGCTTTTCAGTAGACCACTGGAAACAGTACCAGGTTATAAGAAGCTTTTATTTAACAATAAAATGTAGGCAGGTTAAGAAGTTCAGCTGCCAACTTGACAAAACAAACATTTCAGTGTTGAATTAGTTCACACAGCCTCTTTATGGAAATGTTTTACAGACCTAGAGAGTACAAGGAACCGAGACAGCTGCTTCTGCAGAAGATAATAGGACTGTCTGAGCAAAACTGTTTGACACGTACATCCAGTTTAATGTGTCACTTTACAAACTGTTAACATTAAAAACTCTTTCCACAAATCCACAGACTTTGCACACGAGTTTTCTCATTCAAAGAAAAATTAAAGGCCAAGTTTTTGGAAATAATGAAGCCTTGATCTGCACACACTACTTGGTTGTAATTGGAGAAAATCAACAAATAACTTTATAATGTAATTGTTAATGAACACGTTCGCACTTATTTAAAGGCAGGGTTAGTTATGAATATGTAACTGTTGCTATCTGTCTTTGAACCTTAGTTGTAATTTAATTTTTCAGATAGTTGTCTCAATTCTTTACTTAAATTCAGAATCAGTTTTAGTAACATCTGACATCTGTATGTCAAACAAACATTTGTAATAACAGACACCAAACCCCTTACCCAACTGTGGGCTCAAGTCGCATGATTGTTGATGGATTTTTTCTCCTGGCACGTCATACTGTGCGTATTTTCTGGCTTACTAGAAATTGTGTTGTGAAGAAACCTTTCAGTCCTCAAAGCTTCTGTTGAAAATCCCTGAAAGACACATGACTGTGACACAGTGTAACTAGCAAAATGAATCAAAGGTCAAAACTGTAGTGTTGGGAAGCTTCCAGTTAAATCTCTGTCAAACCGTTTCTCGTCTCTGCACCTCCAAACTAAATAAACAGTTCAGGTTTGAAGTTCAGAAGTTATGTAAGGTGATGCTACTGACATCACCTTACATGTGTCACGTTTCTAGGATACCAAAGGATAATTGGAGACAGGAGAGGCACACAGATTCTTGCAGTGAAGGGTTTGGTATCAAGAACTGGCTCTGAATTTGAAACTATTCAAAATTTAAGTACGACTGCATATGTGCAGACTGTTGTATCAAGCCTTTTGTGGCTCCAGAGGAAGCTGTGTGTGAAATGTGATAAATAACCTTGTGATGTCACTTGAGTCAGTGTTGGCTGGGGTTAAAGAGTGCAAGTTTGAAAATTTGAACAAATTTTTGGTGCGGAGTTAGAGAGGAGGGATCTTATCAGACCTGACCAGACTTATATAGCCCACTCCTCATCTGTGCAGCAGGCGAGAGCCTCCAGGGTACGTTAGCTGCTACTAGCATAACACACCTCACGTTGTGTTGGGGGTAATGTAGGTGCCAGGTTTTGGCAAGGAAGAATAATATGAGGAATAAAAAGACGATGTCTGGTTCTGCTGCATTGATTCTGATACTTTGTTATGGGCATGCGGTGCTAAATTGGTGGAGTTCTGTTAATGTCCTGCTCACTGGTTCCTGAAAGTTTTGACCTGCTGTGCTTCTGTCTATGTTGCTGGTTATGTGCAAAGTATATACATCATGGTGAACCAAATCCAAGAGACACAAGTGTCATCACAGCTGAAATAATTTCATGCTGGGAGGTAGGGCTGTCAAAAAAATTTGAAGTTTGAAATATATTCGAATATATATATATTTTATATAAGTTTGAACCTAGATTTGATAATTCGAATATCATTAATAATAAATTAATACTATTAATAATGTTGAATATCACGGCGAATCCTGTTCGGGCCGGAGATGGCTCGCGCACAAGCTGGGCCAGAGAGGGACGCAGCGACAGAGGGAGAGACGCCGACGGAGGAGCCCGCTGCGCCAATACCACCCACTGCACTGTCCGCGATGTGTGACCTGTTTGGGGAGACATGCAGGGAGAGTGTTGCACCTGCTGCCTCCCTGCCTGCCCTTTTTGAAGAAGAGATAGAGAAACGTTACCAGAATGAGACACCACTACGAGCTGACCAGGATCCACTCTTGTGGTGGAAAACTACGCACTGAAGTATCCAAACTTTGCTCAAATAGCGAGGCAGAAGTTGATCATACCTGGCGCTTCAGTGAGGTCAGAACGGGTGTTTTCATCCGAGTGTCACGTTCATATTGTGCCAGCAATAAGCAACTTATTTTTATTTGTTATGTAAAATAAATAAATAATAAATTTGAATATTATTCAAACTCTACTAAATTAATTGGAAAATATTCAAACTCAATTTCATGTTGCTTTTGACAGCCCTACTGGGAGGTGATATTTTGTAAGAATTCAGTATTCTTGTACTCAGAATGCATCAGAATCAGCTTATGTCAATGTGTCCAACATGAGTGCCAGCTAATAAGTCAACATTCAGATGAGAGAATGTAATGTTCATAACATGTCACTTTTGTTACTTTACATACTTAAATAATAGGAAAACCACCCAAACTACCATTTAAGAGGAATCGGGATTGATTGGTAGATCCAGTACAATCTAAGGGGCCGTACACATGCCGCATCTTGAAGCGCCTGGAAAACCCGTCTGAAGTTGCTAAACAACCTGAACAAGCTCCGTATCATAGCCTATTCACCTGAAATCTTTTCCAGGCGTTGTTAAGTGTGTGGGCATATCATCTGTCAGCAGCTGTGACTGGTTGTTCCTCGTCACATGACATGCGGTGTGCGCTGCTGCGTTCCAAAAGTTGAACTCTGTTTGTCTCGGGGTGCAGCAGTCATGCCTTGAAAAATAGGCATCGCTGTGGCGTTTGAGGGCGCCTCCCACGCATCTACATTGAAAACAATGAATATGAGGGTGCTAAAAACGTAGCATGTGTACGGCCCCTAAACCCTGCTGTTGAGTGCAGCTCTCTGTGGATGGAGATTTCTTTTGTTGCAGTTCAGGAGACAGTTTTGTGTGTTGCTAAGTTAGGATTTAATACTCCGTGTGCATACATTTCCCCATAGTGAGTACAGTCACTACAGGGAAATGTTTCCATGATCCTGTACTGTGTTTCTTTGGGCCTGACAGACCTGTTGGTGTGGTTGTACAGTCATGTACCATGCAAACGTGACCTCCAGCTGTTCACAGTATTTATTGGAAAGATTGTAAGATCAACATACAGTATAGGTGCTGTGCTTGCACTAATCTCCCCACTGGTCCCTGTGCACTTTCACTGGACTTCTAGACTATTTAACCCCAGAACATTTCTTACTGGCTTACTGGTTTGGCTTCCGTCAGAGTTTCAAGGTATTTGTCAAATCCAGTTAACAAATACAGGTTCGCCGTCACTTTCCTCTGTCAGGTATTTACAGCGCATTTGAGCTTTTGCTATTTATGATCTTCTTCTCTCTGGTGTCTGGTCTCAGGTATGTGAAAAATGTGTTGTACCCCAGCATAAGCTGATGAAGAAACTCGTGAACACAGTGCAACAGAGGAAAGAGCAAAGTTGTGTGTGTGTTGTGCAAACACAGAAACACACAATAGAGACGCGGGCATAATGTGGAATCTGCCTTTCATAACATGGTACATTAAGTAGATGTGTGTAGTGAGGGTATGATGTCAGGGTTATATTATGAAAAATTGCCTCAGTCATTTTCTTACAAAGAATGTATTGTAACTGTTAAGTTACGTCAGTGCAGGATATTTCCTGTCTGGGTTTGGGTCACTTCTGATGTCTTTGTTGTTGTTCGACCTTTTTAAGCTTCAAGACTTTGGAACTGGACTTTTGTTTGATTGGTTGTGCGGCTGCAACAAAAAATGTTTTCATTATTGATGTATTTGTTGTGTTTTGTCATCAATTGCGTAGTCAGACCAAAAGCCAGAGATTTAAATGTGAACAGCAAGTTTTTGCTTCATTTATAAAATACATCGATTATCAAAACTTGCAGATTAATTTTCAGTCTGTAGCTTCAATGATAAAGTGAGTAATCTCTTCTCTAATTTCGCTCTCATGAATGCGTACACACACATGAAATCCTGGTACACTGCTGCCCTTGGTGTTGTTGGTGATAGTTAGCAGTCTGCCAAAGGCTCTTATTCCCCCCCATCTCTCTCTCTCTCTCTTTCTGGCCTTGTCCCTGGACATGATCGTCGTTAAGGAGCTTACTGAGATTTTCTCTTTGGTGTAAACTGCCACGGCGAAGTCCCTGTGAGCCGCTTTCACTCCCTCGTAGTCAGAGTGTTGTGACACTGCAGCCAAAAACAGCAAGAGGCAAGATCTCTGACTTGAGGACATGAGACAGATCAGCATGGTGAAGTGAGCTGGTCTGTTGGAAGGTTTTTATGGAGATTCATGACCAGGCACGGCCAGGGATGGTCAGTTATTGCTTGTTTTCATGAGGAAATCAACATTTTTGAAGGAATCTAGCTGCTGACTTTATGGTTTTTTTGTTTTCTTAATCTTGCCTTTGTGTCCTTGTTCATCAGTCTGTGTACCCTCTCTAGATTCGGGGTTCTAAGTTTTTGCAGTCCGTGAACAGAGCACAGTTGCAACTCTTCATGGGTTATTTTTTTCCCTGAGCAGCAGTTTGTGAAATTTTGAGCGGCAGGGTTGGTCATTGATCAGTCGATCCGATTGGAGCTGATCAAACTAGATCGATGGATGAGAGGAGCAGCTGCTGCAAAAGATGAGTGAAAGCAAACGTTTAGATCAATGAACGGTTAAGTTTCACTTTCACTGTGCCTGATGCTCTGCTGCTCTATCTGTGCCTAGAGTTGTCAGTTGTCTGTGCTTGTTGGAAGCGCACTGCTATGTTTAGTAAATTCTACATTTGTTCACATTGATTGATATTATTGATGGTTGTGTGTTATGATTGATTTTGATATATCAGGCTCGGCGGCTTTTGTCTTATCAGTTTTTCCATTTCATGTTTTATTTCACCTCAGAATATTAGCAAATGCTATGTTAAAAGCTAATGGTGATCATACTGAAACATAAAAATGCAAACAGGAAAAATAATTTGTATCATTTTAGTGTTGAAATGCTCAGTCAGTTAAATAACAAATTGTCTAACCATTTGTCATATTTAAAGGATAGCATTTGCTGTTTCCAGTTTGTGAAATGATTTTCTTTCTTTTATATCATTGTGAATGGAATATCTTTGAATTTTGAATCTCATATTGAATCAAAATGATTACTTTTTCACATTTTTGTGACAAAAAAGACGAATTAATTAATCATTAAATCACTTTAAGTCATTCTTTAATGGAATTAGTAAAGCAGAAAGTACTTCCATAAATGGATTTTTCTTTTCATCAAGCAGACTGATTACTTCCTCTTGATGACTGTCAGTTTCTGCTGTTACAGAAACAGATGTGTTTCTGTGACCCCTGCACACTTCTTCCCAGTTTCCCAGTTTTACCAGTGTCTTGATGCTGCTGGTTGACTTGCTTTAAGTATCAGTCACTTCCTGTTTCCTGATGATGAATCGTTGTGCTCCAGTTGTGATTCCGTATCCTGATAGTTTTGCATTTTCTGTGTTTTTGTTACAGTGAGTTTCTGTTGTTGATCTGCCTGGTAACAGTAATGACAGGGCAGAAAAATTATGGTACTGGTGTGGTTGCTGCTGCTGTAGTTCAGTTTATCTGAAAGTGATGCAGCATAAGAGGCAAATGAAAGCTGGGGAAACAGCCAAAGAAAGGCAGATGATTTATTGAGAGCTTACCTGCATCAGATAGATAAGACGAGTAGTGGAAAAGTTAAAAAACTAATTTAACTGAGACAAGCAAGCCAGTACAGATAGGTAACACTGAGGCAAGAAAACAAACTATTATGTGTTTGGTCTCACACTCTGTCTTTTCAGCAAATATTTTACCACAAACTTAATTTTGTAGACGAATTTCCAGTTTATATCAAATACAGATCTGTTGTTCCCCTGTTTTCCTTTTTATTTGTTGCTGCTGGTTTTTAGACGATCTGTGTTCATGAATGCAGAGCCCATTGTAACGTCAATCATCTTGATTTGTTTCCACAGAGTCTACCGGCCCTGCCAAGGTTGTGAGAGCAGGGAATCCACCCAAAACCAGACGTGGAGGAAAGGTAATGTTCTGGTTCTGTGTGTGTCTGTCGGTACGCCTGTGTGATAAAATATTGGTGGATATCAATAATAGTGAAACTGTACTGTATATATGAAGGTTAAAAAAGAATTCATAAAAACTAACAGTACCAACATGGCTCCTTTTTGGTCGTTAAAAAAAACAAACATATAGCAAATTAAAGCAAAGAAAGTAACTTGTCCTCCCTAGCAACAGTAACTAAGGGCGGTTGGACTTAGGATTGATGAATTCAAAGAGAGCATCTTCCATTAGTTCAGACTCTCTACAGCTCAGTGAAGGTACGTGCAGTCAGGGTGCTGGTATTTATCCGTCATGCCCTAAGCTGTGTATTAACCTCCCTTCACACTTCCTGGAATGCAAATGTGAGTTCCTGGTGAGCCAATGGCCCGGCAGCAGATAAAGCAGACATACTCTCCTCATAGCATTTCATTCACAACTTCCTACCTTTGATTGCACTCTACTGCTCTACTCCAGGGTTGTTAACCACACCTTGACCACAAGCTTTTACGACACCCGTGCGTTAAGTGCAGTGTTGCAGAAACAAAAGAGAGAAACTGTCAAATCACAGGAAACTTATTGGTTAAAGATAAAAGGAAAGTAGGCTTCTGACAGCAAGTGAGTTAGAAAAACAGGGAAGATGGGAAAGAGTCTTGGTTAGATTTCTGCACAGGATACAGCTGGGCCATAAAAACAGGCTGGACATAGGTTTTAGTTTGCATTTAACTTGTAAAAAGTGTTTTTCCCTTTCATACAGTAAGAAAACGTTTTCACTAAGAAAACATTTGGATTGGAACATTTGAATTTGCTGATCTAATACGGAGTTAGTTTTGTGGTGGCGCACCAGGATAACCTGCTGCAACATCTCACTTTCACAGATACCTGTGACTCTCCTGCTAATTCAGCTTTGTGTGTTTGTTTATTTTGTTGCTCAGGTTGGAGACTTTGGCGACGCCAACAGCTGGCCGACTCCCGGCGAGATTGCGACTAAAGACATGCAGGTGGGTGTTATTGATTGTCTGAGAAGTGTTGAGTCACAGGTTGGTAGATGAACAGTATGGAGGACACACTGATGAGATGAGGGTGATGTCTGTTTGGGAATTGGACTACTGAACGATTTCATATTTGCTGAGTATTTGTAAGATGGTGCAGAAGACGGCTGCCATCTCATAACGTCAAAGTTGTAGTTAGCCTGACGAGAGCACCTTTCCACATTCGGTGTCCTCGCTCATCTTTGCCCAGAAGTAAGAAGCCCTCTTCAAAGCAACCAGACTCCATTGACAGAAACAGTAAATTTACCTTAAAGCGCATAGGAATTCTTGGTCCACTACAACTCGATGGTTTAGTTTTTATCATTGTGTGACTTTCTGAACCTAACTAAGCGACATCCACGGCAGTACATTGGTTTATATGTAGCAATTACATCATGCAGAAACCAATATCAGGTCACATGGGGAAAATGTATTCAGAAGGCCTTCAGAAAATAGCATTTTGAAGCTAAAACAAAGATCAAAATTAAATTTTTAAATTTGAATACATAAGGAACACCGCCACAAAGCTACAGAATGTTATAAAAACCTTTTAAAAATGAGTAAAAAAATAATCAAGCTGCCTTTAAAATATAAATTGGAGTTGTGGTGGTACGATGTCAGAAATTATCCCCTAATAATGACGGGCAGCCAGCAGGTAGAGGCAGAAAGGAGTTTGTCTGTTGCCTTGTTGTTACAGAACGAAAGATTTAAGATACTAATTCAACATGGGTGACATCCCAGAATGATGTGTTTATAAAAAGAGAACGTTAGTCCCAAATTATAATATTCACCATCCAATCAGAAGGAGCTGCTCTGCTTGTCCTGCTTCACTTTGCTGTAGTGGATGTGTGTAGTTTTCTACAATGGGTATTTTAGTGGTTGTGGTTGTAATTACACAGCAGCTAAACAGCACGTCCAGACAGAGCAGTCTGCTTCTGTTGGCCCGACTTTGTGTCCGCAGAACTGCTTTTTTTTTTTTTTTTTTTTTTAAGGGATCGAGTTAGACCAGGCTCACCACTGTAGCAGGACCTCTTGGACACTTTGGAGACAGAGTCGAAATGACTGACCTGAGAGGAGGGATCAGGCAAAATGTTTCAACTCTGAATTTAATCTTTTTATGAAAATCAGTCATTTGGAAAAATAATTCAGGAAATAAGAAGGGATTGTAACTTAATAAAATCCATCCATTTTCGCCCACTTATCCAGGGCCGGGTCGCTGGAAGTGTAAAGAAGTGGTCTCAACCTTAAACACCTGTCTGTCTACTCTGGTCTAGACCCGCTCAGCTCAGGTGTCCACAGCACCTCTCACCACACATCCAACATACTGACCCCCTTCCCTCCATACGCTGCTGTCCCCTACAGCTGGTGGTCGGGCAGGGGAGGGGATGCGTCTAATTTGTCTTACAGTAGAAGCATTAGTCAATCACCCCCGGAGCAGTTTTCTATTTCTGATCTCTGGGCGATAGTGTGTCACTGGGATGGCAGCCCTGGTGACCTCCCCTATTTTAGGCAGCCAGGTCTGAGCGCAGATGAGGGAGAGCTGCATGTCCCAGAGCGGTAAAATGTGGGTCACATCATCAGAGCCAGGAATAACCGGTGGCTCCGGTGGCAGAAATTGTAGGTGGTGGGAGGAGGGCGGAGCCTGAAGATCGTGACCAAAGCCTGGGAAGGGATGTCCTTTTAGGGATCCCCCCTCAATAAACCACCCCTGGATCAGTGCTGCTGGTTCTATTCTTAGGGCTCTGGTGTTCACCGCCACCATGAACATTTAAAGCTGTAAATCAGTCCCTGAATTCTTCAGATTATGCACGCTGGGAAATAGACCCTGAAATTTGATAAAGGTTGGGTTTTGATTGCAGGGTTGTGCGTAAGTGTTTGGTGCTGTGGTTAAAGTCAAACCTGATATTCAGGCAGTAAAACTTGAAACATTTGTCCTGTAACATGAATAAATTTGCACTTCTCTTTTCTTTTCACACAGCATAAAACACACTTCAGTGTGGTCTGGTGTGACAAACACACTTGTGTGTTGAGTTGGCATCAGAAATGTTTGTCAGAGAGTATATCTTAGACTTAAAGACACATATGGCCAAAAAATCTTTTGCTGAAAGTTAGCAGACTAATTAACAGCAGAAAATTACTTTGGACAACATTTTGGGTAATAATTGGGTTAAGCATTTTAAATGTGAGGATGTGGTTTATTTTTTTCATTTTATAATAGTACATTGAACTTGATTGTGTTTAGACTACAGACACCTATTCTGATGATCAAAGCTCTTGTTTTAGTAATTTTTTTAACCTAAAATTTCAAACATTTGCTGGTTGCAGCCTCTCAAATGTGATTTTTTTTTTTTTATTAATTAATTTATTTTTTTGCTTATATATAATAGTAACTTTAATACCGTTTAGTTTTGCACGGTGTATTGGAGAAAAAAAAGACACTTGAAGATGACAACTTGTGCTCAGCAGAACTCCACTTTTTCCTGACATTTATCAATAAAAAAAATCAACAATGAAAACAATCATAAGCTGCATTCCTAGATTGAATGAGTTATCGATTAATTGGAAGAAATAATTGATAGCTTCATTAGCCCTTTTTACACAGAGATTGCACTATTGGGCTTCTACTAAGTCCCTTCTTTATGCCTCCTTTGCATCTTTACACAGAACTAAACTACGGTGGCATCATTCTGTGTGATCATACACTGCATTGTGGCTTTGTGAAATCAAAAGAGGTGTGACATGTAACACAACAGCGTTGACCTCTAGTGTGACATGCATACATGTGCATCGGCAGCACTTTATAAACAATAACAATGGCATAACATGGCAATAACAATAATTTATCATCTCTGGTATATGGCAAGTGATCTCATCCTCAACTTGGAAAGTAAAGTGCTCCCACACCTTATTGTTTTCTCAATTTGCAGACATTTACGGCCACTGTTCTTCCTCTTTGATCAAGCCGCTAACTGCTAATAGCTACTTTTTAAATGTCCCGCAATGGGTTGCATGCATAACATGTCGTCAAAACATCCCACCGTTCCACCCACGACCTCGTCTTGACAGCGGTCCTGTTTATACAGACTCCATTTTGGTGCTGTTACCACCGCCTGTGGCGGCTTAAAGACGACACCACACTGTCCCACTGTTCTGCAAACGTACTTTATACACAGCACGGCGAGGTGGCATAACAGTGTGATATTCCTGCCCTGAACAGGCAGTGTAAAAGCGGTCATTGATAATCAGACAGCCTTACCTCTATTTAGGGTTGGGGAAAATTGAGTCTTAGGTGCACCACAATTCTCTCTGGAAAGATTATGCCTCAGTGCAGAAAAGTCAATAATTGGAATTTAAAACCAAATTCTTGACATTACTAAGAGCTGCTAGGATCATGTTGGGGGTAAGGTAATAGTAGGGGAAACATTGTATAGAAATAAAAAACATTAAACATCAAGATGCCTCTGTAATTATTTAAATACACATCGTAGCCCCTCAGTCGCAATTGAATCTAAGCCAGAAGGTGCCTAGAGATTCCCACTCCTACTCTTATTATTTTGATAGGCCGACCCTTAAAAGAATAGGTTCAGATTTTTTCAATATATTTAATACAGTCTTTACTGGTCTCATGTAAGAAGTATGAGGTATGAGGCAAAATTCACATTACGAATTGTGTGCAAAAATTATAAGTAACAGTCTGAGACAAATCAAATGGGTACGTTGGCTAACAGGTGTTTAGTGGTAGCAGGTTTAAGTATGTAAAACCTCATGTCCACCCATAAGTAAGCATCCCTCTTCCCCCATAATCCTCGGGAAAAACTTCACATGTGAGCACATGGCTGCGTTCAGCCTGCGGTGTGTGTGGCTCAGACTTTGTGTGTTTGTTGGTTCATCATCCCATTCTGTTGTCTGCTTTGTGTCCAGGGTGAAAAGGTTGTCAGAGTAGTAGTGTTGGTTTTCTTGTGTTAGTTGGTGTGTTTTTTAATACTGCAGCCATGTTCAGGAGTCATATATTTCTGGTGGTGAAAACGACTGTTACAGAAGCTTCATCAGTTGCTTCCTGTGGTGGATGAATGAATCAGCATCCTTCTGATCTCAGCATTACTGCCGACATTTCCTCTGCCGTTACACCACACGTCTTTATCGATTCAGAAAACACACTCACACCTGAGCTTTAAACACAGTCGTCTAATCTTATGGCTCATTTCCGTCGCTTCACACCTCCCTGTCCTCGCTAAAAATAATCGGCTCTTATTCCCATCTGTGCAGAATCCGAAGCAATAAACCACAAAAAAAATGTATGCCTGTCTGCATGTAATGACACAACATTAGCCATTTAGCCACTGAGATGATATGGGATGTACTTTCTGAAACCCAGAGGGAGCTTAGTGGACTGTAGACGCAGCAGATGCTTCTTATTATCCGCAGCTTGTGCAGCATCCATTTGGCATTTTCATTGTGTTTGATGGCAATGGGAAGAAGTGTATTGCCCTTGTGTTGTTGGAGCAGAGCAACATAACACAGACAAGCTTTTAAAGAAGCAATAATTATGTTTTTTTTTTGCCCACCCATAGCACAGAGTGACCAGATTATAACTTCAGGGGTTTGGGTGGACTTGTAAATTCACTTTAGGGCCTGAAAATCCCCAAACACTGAAGGTTTAGCTTTCCCCACTCACATTTATTTATAACTATTTAACAGTAGAGCTTTTTCTTACATGCGTAGTGTTTTTTACATACAGTATGAGTGTGTTTCTTTATGTGTGTGTGTGTGTGTATGTGTGTACATCATTGTCCCACCTCATTGTCTTCTCTAAACTGCTCTTCCCTCCCTCTGTTCAGATCGAGGCAGTGACACGGACCGTGTCCTGCCCGCCAGCTGTCAGGCAGGTCAGAGACTCATGGAGATCCACTGTAAGTTCAACCTGCAGCCTTTGAAACCTGCAGCCTGCCTACCTACCTACTTATGATACCAGTAAAAATAAGAATTCAGCACCACACAGAGAAAGAAACATAAAACAGTGTCAGTTAAAGCCTGCTTAAAGTTCAGCTGTAATTGGAATTCTCCTCACTTTTTATGTAAGGAAACCTCAGACTGCCCGAGGTGCTGACTCAGACAGAAGAAGATAGTTAGCCTAGCTTGCTAACGTTAGCCCTGCTTAGTCATCTCCTGCTCACTACATGCTGTGTTCATCACAAAATATTGACAGGAGTTTGTCTTTGTTGTTGTTGTTGTTTGTTTATTTGACACAATGAGAGACAGGACACCAGGTCACACCTGGAGTCCATGTGTGTCATACCACCATCAAATCCATACATCAAATACATGAAGCACCATCAATACTAATTTACAAGTTTCCCATAAGCCACGATTTATAATAAAAGTGGTCTTTTTCTTAAATAGGAACTTAAAAGCGATTCCTTTTCTTGCACCACTTAGTCTACAGTAAGGTGATCATATATAGGGGGGTGCTGTCACTGCAGCAACATAAAAAAAAGTAAACTGGGTACTTACTTTCTTTTGTTAACTATGTTGATAACTAACTTTTTTGGTAAAAAAGAAATACTGGTTTTAGTTTGACTTAAAGTTCCTGCAGGCTTTGATATGTTGATTATATGTTAGTAATTTCCATATTCACTTTTGGCTGGTGTTGTATTTAAGGCTCATTTCATGATTTTCTACAATGTTAAAAGCTCCAAATATATTTTTAGCAGCTTTACTCAGTCGGATTTCTTTTTTGTTTTGTTAAATGCTGAAGCCCTTAATCAAAAGACTAGCTGCAGCAGTGTCTGTTAACTTTCCTCTTCCACCTTTTTAAATTTAAAGTTGTCAGAGCACACCACCACTCCCGCGTTAAATGTAAATTTAAAAAATTCAGTCTTTCGTCACATTAAACTGTCCCTCCAGGATGCTGCAATTGCAACATTGTTTGCAATTTTTAATGGCCATGCAAGTTTATTGCAAGAACACCTGTAAACAGTGCAACATGCTTCGCAATTTTCTCGAAAAGCTGCTGTGTAATTAGGCATTTCAGACCACGACAATCCCAAAACCGGCCTGCGAAATCTTGGAGGGACTGATTTAAGCAAAAGACAAGCAAGTTTACTTGTGACGACACAAAATTGCTAAACATGCCTTAGCTACCTACACATGTTGGCAGTATCAGTGTGTTTGGATTTAAACATCTAAATGATTTGACGTATATTTTCACACTAATGGTATTTATAGGCTCAGCATTAAGACCTTCATCTACATTTAACATTTTTCTTTTGGTCCTGTTTTAAAGAACAAAAGCATTTATGCTACTGCAAAGACCTGCATCTTGTATACAAACATTGCCATGGCAATATTATTCCAGGAAATGCTGTGATTGTGCCAATTTTTAAATTGTAGTAAAGATTCTTCTCATTTTAAATCCATCTATAAATATGATTCATTTCCCTCACAGTGTGGAGCAGAAGAGGTAAAAACAAACAAAGTAAATTCTTTTACAACCACAACAACAATCAAACCAGCACTTCTTCCATTTATTCTTTATTTTTAATGCCAGTAAAAGCCCTCACACACAGCTTGTGATCAGTTAGGAGTTAGATTAGTCATTAGTCAGATATTTTAAAGAGGCAGCAAGATTCATTATCATATAAATGATGAAACTGAGACAAATTATTAGGATATTCCCCAGTGAAAAGTTGGGGCAAGTGTCTCTCGTGATACCCCAATATCTTCAGTCTTCACACAACTACGTTTCCAAATCCATCCATCACTCATGCAGCCTGTAAGAAAACAGAAAATGCTGTTCTGTAGCAGTAGTAGAACTTTCTCTTATGCACTGGGTGTATCCATGCATCATGCAAGCATTGTGGCCTTTCCCATAACTGTCCTATCATTTGAATCTGAATAAAGCCATAACTGGGTCCATGCCATTGGTTCGACATCCCATTAGTCCGACTGTCCGCGGTGCTGAACGGCTCGCAGCAGGCGTATGGTGCGCTGCAACCGGCTTGAGGCGGAGCAGGCTCACGGCTTATGTGTTTGTCACTTTCTTTTTCATTTTAACCCACACCATGATCTTTTCCTGACCCTAACCAAGTGGTTTTTGTGCCTAAACCTAACCAGACCTTAACCACAGGGCATCATGATGATTTCGGAACGGACTTCAGAACAATGAGTTTAATATGGTCGGAACAATGGGTTGTCGAACCAATGGGCTGTCGAACCAATGGGCAGTTCACGCCATAACTAACATTTACATAACTGACTAACAGACAGAAGAAGCCAGCAATGTTGTGTATTCCATGTCTGTAAAGGACACAACACAATACACAAACTTTGCAGAAACTGTACTGGGAAAAAAATAAATGATGTGCATAAATTAGACCAAATAAAATGTAATTGTAGGTTCCACAGGCAGCCTGGGTGGATCCTCCTTTTACATCGTAAGTGGAAAGTATTAAAGAGCATTAAATTAAAAGCCCCAACATGTCATTACACACACTATTAACCCTGGAAGCAACCAAAAGTAAAGAGGACAGGGATCAGACGCCCTGCAGCCTGTGATAAGTACAAATGCTTACTTGAGTTAGATTTAAAATGTGTTCCTTCAGCTTCTGAAAATCATTTTTCCACCAGTGTTATCTCACTCAATTTAAAAGCGGTGTATTTCACACAGGTTATTATTTGCACAACAGAATTGCTCGCGCCTCCTTTGCTGTTTGCTGTTTGGTGAGATTCACTGTTAACACCGTTGTTAAGAACTTCCCTGCATGTTTGGAGTGGGTCTTTGGGTTCAGCGTGATTAGATTTAGTTTGCAATGAAGGCTGAGCATGTCACGGTGTGTGGGTGTGTATGTGGACAGAAGGGTTTGGGGTTTGAAATGTGTAGCGCCTCCAGTTACTTACTCGACTTGAGTCGAACACTTTGCATGGTTCCTATGCAAACCCCTCTGGAGTGTCAGACTTTGCAGATATGTGTGTGTTGCTGATAGCTGAGCGGCTGAATTCTGTTTGATTTGAATAAACGCAGATATAGGCTCTGTGAGAAAAAGATAACCAGAACAGGCGATTTATGTATGGTGAATTACACCGTGTTCGTTAGTGCCTGTTAGGTCAGGCTTGGCTCGAGGACGGTGGTTGTACTAGTGTTGCTCTGCTGAAGTTAAACATTATAATGAGACTGAACCAAAGACGAGATAAAGAAACCTCTAAAGCACATGCAAAGTTGGCTTTGTCCTGGTTACTTTTATTGTGGGGATGACAAAGCGTATTTGTAACTTAAACATGAATGGATAAAATACTTCTCTCAAACACTTTGACTGATCCGAACATAAAACCTCCCATTCTAAATGCAAATCGTTTTTGAGTACTCGTATCATTATATCCACAAACTAGTTTGTTGGGTAGGGTATACTTAAACTGTCTTTTTCAAATTTACCAATGGATCTATTTATTTATTTTATGCCCTTTATACAGATTAGAGATGCTTTATTTGGTGTCTGAGGCGTTTCAGTTTTATAATGCCCAACTGTTGCTACATTTTTACCTAGCGTCCTCACAACTCCAGAGTATCTGAATTCCTAAAGCAGAGTCTTTAAAAAAAATGTCACTGACCCCGTTATAGTTTGAACTCTCCAGGATTGGGTTTTAGTCTGGGTACGTGGAAACAGAGTCTATTGAAAACGATGACGCAGACTCATATGTTCGCTTCCTAGTCTTGTGAGTCTTAACCATATTTGCTTTGCAGTGACTCCCAGTTAATGTTTTCCGCCACCTTGACTGCCTTATACTCGTTACCTTCATTAACAGTTTGACATTTTCTGAAACTAAGCAACCAACCTCAGAATAAACAATCCACTTCCTGTTTATACTGGCAGGCAAATGTCCAGTGTATGTGAATGGTCATGCGATATGTATTCATTATTGCATGCTGGTATGGAAATGGTGCTAAAATGCTTGTGTGTACAGAGATAGAAAATGTACCGGTATGGTTGTAGCCTGAGTGTCTGTTGTATAGTGGTGGAATATAGAAGAAGTATTTGTCTTGTGCTCGGATTCTGATAATGCTCCATTAATTTTCAACAATTGACTCTTTACAAAGCCCTGCCCCTACATAGATTTACCATTTACAAGTTGTGGTAAAGTTTTAAACAATCAGTCCTTGACTTGCGAGGGGCAGATGAAATGGCTTTTCATTTCTAGCAGGTTGAAATAACAACTGTCATAAGTAGCTTTTAACAGCTGTATTTTGCAGGTTGCGTACATGATACGATGCTGAATGAGTGAGGGAGGCTAAAGCTACACGTCACAGGCAAAGAAATGGAAGTTTAGGGTTTTGGAAAAGTAAAGATGGGAGCCTTTAACAGTCTCTCTTAGGAGGGCTCAATGCCCACTGCTTTGGCACACTGAGAAATCCAAATTAGCTTTATATTTTGCCTGCTAGTTAACATTGCTAAGCTAGTATTGGGCAGCCACTGTTTTTAGGAGGGGTTAAGTGCCTGACTGTAATCTTGTGCATGTTTAACCAAAGAAGTATTTGGGTTTAAGCTCATATTCTACTCTCTGTTAAATCAGAAAGTAACAGTGTGTGAATATGTGAGCAGATAACTTTGTATTTGTGGCACTAGTTTCAGCCAATTTCACTTCCTGTAAAAATATGCTACCCCAAAATAGTTTGGTGCAAAATCCCCTATAAATGTCGTCATGTTTGAAAAGGTCTTCAGTTTCCTTTTGTAGGTTTAAAAGTTTCTACAGCTCTTTTCTTAATGTCCATCTGTCTGAACCTGTTTCCTCTCCAGGCTCCTAAGAAGACGACCATCAAGAAGGAGTCAAAGGAGAAGAGAGAGAGCAACGAGGAGAGCAAGGAGAACGTGAAGGCCAAATCGGACGACTCCGGAGAGGAGAAGAATGGCGATGACGATTCCCAGAAGAACGGACCGAAGAAAAAAGGTAGATATGGATCAGACAACTGCCAAGTTAGCATGCTGAATAGTGAAATTAGAGATACTAAACAGGAGCATGTGCTACTGTTAGCATCCACGCTAACCCTCAAAATTGCAATGTAAATAGTTGACTTGTTAACACACACACACCTGAGTGTAAGTAGTTTGAGATATCACAAGAGGATTTCTGATTGAGGTCACGAACACTGGTGGCATCCTCAAGCCAGTTTTTGACCCTCGAGTGGAATCTTCATCCAAAAGAAAGCCATGTTCGGTTTTCGTGGACCACATGTGTATTTGTTTATTTAACACACAATTGTTTTGTATCCTCAAGCTTTTTATAATACCTGCCATAAAGTAGGCTACAGGAATTGGTTGAGTATTTAATGCAACCTGCCAACTTCACCTGCTCGTTGTCTCCTCAAACACTTAAACCTTCTAAGAAGATACTAGAATCTGGGGATTTCCCTCGCATTGTTTCTGCCATCATATTCCTGTGTGGGTTTTTTCATAATGAGCTTTAATTGGTCATGAAAAAGTCCAAGTTTGGTCATTCTTTGCTGATAATGGTATGACTGACTTTAACCGCTATAGCTTAAAATAAGCCATGGTTGACATCAAAATTGAAGATGAACATGTTGTCTTGGTGGCAGTTAAACCAAGCTGGAAAACTTAATAAAGCCTCCTGGGAGCAGTGAAATAAAGGATGTGAGGGCAGCACAGTCTTGTTTTTCCATTAGAGAACAAAAAGGCGGTCTGTTTGCTATATGTTTGCCCAGGATGTGACTGTAGCCGGAGTGCAAGATGGTATAGTTAAGGCGTTTCATACCAGTTTAAATATTCCCTTATTTTAATTATCAAATTATGACCTTTCAAATAAATGTGCTTTTAGTCAAATACAGCTTCCGTTTTAAATGTGAGCCAGTGACAGACGCCTAATTGGAAGTTTGTGATGGCTGGTCGCAGTTTTGGCAGCAATAAAAGGTTTTAACTACACCAGGCAGCCAGACAGTGAGTGTTCTGATTCTCATGACTTGATTACCCAAAAAGTGTTGGGTTTCTTGTGTAGGAACTTCCTCCATCTCTGCCAGACATCAGCCATTTTGATTCCTTGAACCAATACTGGCATACAGAAGGTGATGGTGAGGATATCACCAAAGGGAACTTTTTCAAACGACCAGCTCAGTTTTGTGTTTTCAGAATATGTCCATAAGTATATTTTAATATTAAGTCTGTTTTTTTAAAAGAAATCGAGAAACAAAATAAAAAACAAAATCGAGATGTTTGGGTAAGACTTGACCTGCAGACGTGCTGTAGAGGTGATGAGGACTTCATGTCTCTTCTCTGACTAAACATCAATGAAGAGAACTTTCACAACTCTGATCTCAGCATTGAAGCAAACCAAACAAAAACTTACTTGACCTCTGTTGCCGGGCCCGGCAGATTAACCCTGAATTGGCTGCCCTCGACTAATTTTAGAAGCTGTTGTTTCACATTGAGTTTGAGGAGGGTTGACACATTAATTACTGCACCAACAATCAGCAGTGTGATCAGTGGTACAACATTTTGGTCGGCCATCTTCCTGTTCCCCAAAATGATTTTCAACACTGCTGCTGTCGTTAGATCTGTAGCAGTGTAAAGTGTAGTTTTATTCTAGCAGTATTTTATATCTTGTGGCTACTGTAGTGGTGATCAGTAGCCTCAGTGTCATCCGCGGTTCCATTTTCTTCTTCTGTCCCTGTATTTTCTCCCTCCCTCACTTAGCTACTCCGTCAGCAGATAGGCAGATAGACACGAGGCCACGTCACTTAAAACTGGCCGTCATTTCCTCTTTCCCATTGCTTGTGTGTTATCTGTCACACTCACCCACACATCCACACAAACACCCCTACAGCCAGATGTTTTAAACAGCAGATCACTGATGCGCCCTGCTGGCCAACAGAGGTACTGCGGCAGACCTAATGCTGTTTTAAGAAAACACTCAGAAGTAATGATCACACTATGTCATAATAAAAGTAATGTAAAGCAGCTAATCATCCAGTATACAGAGCTGCTGTTGTATCCCAAAACTCCATCTGACTCGTAAACTGGTGACAGTGGGCAGCTGGGAATTTTGAACAGGCTAACTGGGCTCCTTTCCTTCTTCATAAGTGGTGATTAAAAAGGTTTGACATATTTAGTTTAAATATTTAGTCCTTTCTCGCCAAATTGCCAAGTTGTAAAATTGTCCCATTGACTGTTAAATAAATGTTTGAATAACACTGATAGCATCAGTTTAACTGGAGAAAAACTCCCTACAAATCCCCACTTAATTGTTTGATTGCTTTTGATAAAGAGGAGATTGTTGGAAGGAAAATTACAAAAATATTAAAGATTCATACGTAACCTTGAATAATATTTAATACCAAGGTAAAGTGCATTGTAGACACAAAAAACCCTTATATTTTTACTCAAAGTTCACCTTACCAGCCAAATAATTTCTGACTATATTAAAAGTTTTCCAAATGCTTTTTCTTCTACCTTTCGTTACAAGCAGGAAACAAGCAGAAGTGGGTTCCCCTGATGATCGAGGTGAAGTCCGAGGGTCCCAGGGAGCGCTCGGCCTCCAGGAACAACAGCAGACAGAACGAGAACCCCCGTCTGCCTCCCAACGCCAGGAATGACCTCAGAGGTCAGTGTGTGCAGGTTTTTCCTGCAGGTGACAGATAAGTATTTTAAAAGGAGTTGAAAGTGATGTGAAGAAATCCCACCTAGCTGGTTTAACATGAGGCGTTAAATACCAGGGGCTGTTAGCTGGTGCTGTTTGCCTTGTGACAACATGTGACAGCAGATTTTAATTGGTTTTACTGGAGGTGTTTGTATTACATCATCTGTAGCAGTTGATTTAATGGCGGACATTACTGCATTTTGCTGTGTGAGACATGACTCAGCAGCAGGATGTGGAGAGATCTGTATGTGCTGCGACTAATCTGCTACTTCTGCTTTGACAGCACAGCTGTTTGAGTGTACAGTAAAAAGAAGTTAGCTTCTTATATTTAACAAGGAACTGAAATGCGTCTACTTTGATCTGTTGATATGCAAAGGATGAAAAGTAACTTTCATCTGATTTAAAACTAATAATTCTGCAGAGCACTCTGCAAAGTCAGTTGGACCGTAGTTTTGTTGTTTTAGTCCTGTGTAATGACATGCTTGTGCTGACAGGAAGGCTGTTGTTTTCTCTGCAGACTGGCACAGTCAAAAGTACGAGCGGGAGTGGCGTGACGACCACGACGAGGTGTCCAGCGTGAAGAGCGAGGGAGCACCGTTCCGCGGAGGGTTCAGAGGTCGCGGACGTGGAAGAGGAAGAGGCCGGGGACGAGGCAGAGGTGGCAGAGGTAGGTGTTTTTTTTCACCCATAGACAGACACAGAAAAACAAATGTAAAACACTTAAAATACTTTACCACAAGTTTTCTGTCCTCAAAAAACATTCCTTTCCATGTCTTTCTTATGTGGTCATCATCCTCTTTTTTTTGTGTTTGCTGAAACAATACTGGCACTGGTGATGATTTCACCACTGTGCCGCTTGTGTGTGTGTGTCACCATCGGCCACGTCTCTTAGCACCAGATGAGTTACTCACTATGATGTGCTGCAGTGCGTCACTGTGACCTTGATACTCAAACGTTAACAATTCACAGTGACATAAAAAAGGTACAAACTTCTGCACTGTAACAGATTTCCCAGTAAAACAGAATATTTGAATGGTGTCCAGTTAGAAGAGGAATTTAAATCAATTCCTTGGCATTTGATTGGACTTCTTAAAAGTGGGCGGGCTTAGAGTTTAGCGCAGTACGGAGCTACAGCAGACTGTTGGCTCCCCACACACCTCCCTCACTGTTCAGGAGGAGGACGAGGAAGAGACGAATGAATTAGACCTCTGCCATTTTGTTTTGGAAATGAAAACAAAGATTTGCCCACTGGTAGCCAAACACACACTGTCTCTCTCTCTGTAACGCTCCGTTACCTACTACAACCCACAAGTGCAGTCGTCTATGACCAGTGTGGCTAGCTAGTCAGCCAGAGTGTCATTTGATTGGATGAACTTTTGTATACACCCCTGAGTGCAGGATGAGTCATCTAACATTTGCAGCCTTTTAACAGAAAGAGAAAAGACGGACTCTGAATATTTTTTGACATATTTGGCACATAATGAGAGATAAATGATCAGTTAATGCAGAGACAGAGGATAAAAACTGGGAACATTTATTTTTCATTTCACAAGTTCTTTAAGGCTGTTTTGTTAATTAAATTAACAATGTTCTTACTCTGTGAAATCTATGGGTCAGACTTAACCTGCAGACGTGCTGTAGAAGTGATGAGCACTTCATGTCTCTTCTCTGACTAAACATCAATGAAGAGAATTTTCACAACTCTGATCTCAGCATTGAAGCAAACAGACAAAAAGCACTTGCATTTTAATGTTGGGTCAAGGCTAGGTGATATAAATTATATTAACAGCTCCTCAAAAGGAAAATTAGTACAGTACTGACAAGCTGTATTGCTTGACGACACACTAATACCCAGTCACAGCGTGGTCCATACGATATTGTACTTCACAAAGCTACACACTCATTACAGTTTTTCTGTCAAAAGTCAGCTAACCTTACAATCTTAAACGTAAAAAGAGCTGTTGTGTGTAAAAGAAGAAACGTAACATCAGTGGTGTGGCAGTAGTTTGGCTCTTCAAAGCTCCGTTTGGACCCAACAAGGCCAGGCCTCTTACTCATAATGTACGCCATTACCTTGGCAGAAACCTGTGCTAATAAAGATGGGAAATATCACAAACTAGGTTCATCACCTGAAGCACCATATTCCAGTAAAGCCTTACACACAGGCCATTAGACCCATCCCCTGGAAAAGCAGGGAGGCGCTCAGAGAAACACTCCCCAATGAAACAAACCATTAACACTTTACGACACCAACAGACACATCACGTGCTGCTGCTTTGTAATGGCAACAACATGTAGAAACTTTTAGTTTTAGGGAGAGTTATCTAGTGTTACTCTTTAAACTGGAGTACAGTGGCTTTCCTGGGTTAAACAAACGTGATATAACGTGTTAATTAAGTTGTTTTCTCAGTTTCCCTTTTACACATGTAGCAAACAACAGGAGACTGTCTAGGTCGGATGCGTTCTCACCTGCTGGAAATACTCCGTTTGGTTGTTAGGGGATTTATGGCGTCTGGGTAGAGTTTGCAGGAGGTAGGATTACACTGTGGTCACATAGCTTGTTTGTAATTTGGTCGTCCCTCGAATTTGTCTGACGTTTTTGGCTTCAACTCTTGCCGATTGATGTGTCCGAATTTCGTCTTCTCTCCAGTTAAACATTAGTCATTGCCGTCTTTGTTTAAATTACCCTCCTTCTTCACTTTTGGGTGTTTGCTTTCGTCCTGTTCTCCTTGATCCATATGATAGAAGTGTCATCAGCACACCCACTTGCTTGCTGTGAATTCTCCAGATAATTATCGTCTCGATTCACGCATGGGCTCAGTCGGACATTACACAGACTTTATTCTGGGGAGCTGGCAGGATAAAGTTCATTTAATGTCCTGTCCGGCTGATTGATACATTTGTGTTATCAAATACAGCTCCTCAGGGTAATATAAAGATAATCTTAGGTTTGCAAGCACATGTAAGAAAGGGGCTGTAGTAATATTTCAAGGAGCTAGGCTTCCTGTTCCCCTGCTTTGAGTCTTTATGACCTCAGCTTATCAACTGCTGACTGTAGCTTCTTACGTAGCATACAAGACATGAGTGCATTATCAATCTTCTCACCTTCCAAGATACAAAACTACTACTACAAAGCAGACAACTTGCGAAGATTGACCATGTTTGACAAAATGTGACAGAACTGTGGGTTTTTCTGTAGCCTGGCTGTGTCTGGGCTGACTCTGCTCTCAAGCTGGGTGGTGGGTGACCCTAAACTGGCCCCACTGAGGCTACACTGAAAACAAAAAAGTGCAATAACAACCAGTGAGAGTTGGAATGAGGAAAGGCCTTGGATCCAGCAGGAGGAGTAGGTTTCCCCCAAGGCCTGTTAGTTTTGGCAGGATTCTTTCTCCCTCCCCTCCCTGTTGTTAGCTCTCTTTTCATAGACATCGTCTTTTCTTACTGCCTCCCTCCCCTCACTCTTCCTAACTCTCTTTTCCTCGCTCCTCCTTTCTTACTCCCCTCCCCAGACTGAGCTAGTGAAAATGCTTATATATCTTTTTTTTTAATTTAATAAGGACGAAAAGTGTAAGTGAAAACAAAGATTAGTCAGCTCCCAGAGGAATAAATAAGAGTGATTGTCAGTTAAGTCCAGTTTTATGTCTTTCCCGTCTCCTTGAGGACACGTTGTTGACTTTGAGCAGCACTGAAGAAACGGTCAGAGCTAATGCTGAGCACACTTTGCCTTTGTGTATTTACTTGGCTCTTGCGTGTGTGTTTTCCTGTGTACTCGTCATTGACTACGTCCACTCGCTTTTTTTATGACACTTTTAGATAGTTTTATGTTTTTCTTATTAATGTCTGGAATAGAATTAAACCAGAACCACAGGAGCTATAGGATATCCCTATATATATCATTTGCCAATTATAATTCTAATAATTCGAATAATTATTCTTGGTATGGTCATTATTCATGATATATCGGTTTATATTATATTAGGTTATGTTATGTATCGTATTATATCATAGTGGATTATTATGTTATGTTATATTATATCATATGATCTTATAGTATATTATTATATATTGTGCTATATTATATCATGCTATATTATATTATAATGTCTTATATTACCTCGTATTATATTATTATATTATTTTATCTTACATTATTAGGTATTATATATATATATATATATATATATATATATATATATATTTTCCTTCCTCTTTTTTCCAATTTATATTTTTACTTTGTTGATTTATTTTTTTTTATTATATTATCTATTCCATATTGGACATCATAATACCATACCATCTGTTTTTCATACACACAGACACACACACACACACACACACATCCCTACCTATATACGTATCATTGTAACTTTATGTTGTTTTCTGTTGTTGTTTGTACTGTATGTCCACTATACTCCACTTGGTGTAATGTATTTGTCCTCTATGTCACCTTTTCTGTTGTCACATAATTTCACCAATTTAAAAAAAAAATAAATAAATAAATAAATAAAATGGAATAGAATTAAACCAGAACCACAGGAGCTACAGTCTCAGAGCCCGTCCATCTGACGACAATAAGCCTCTGGGTTCGACTGTCAATATTTTGGGGGTTCCGGTATAGTCAGGGAATATCCAAGCGGAGACTTCCTCTTCAGTGCAACAGTCATTTTAGCTAATCTCTAAAAACAGATATCTGCATTTGAAACAGATTTTAAACAACTAATATAAAGGTTCATCGATGTCGGGCGATGGCTGATGGGTTCCAGGACTGCATTTCGGCCAATGCGTTCAGCCTCTCTTGCTCTCCACGTGGACTGTTTACCTGCCACATAAATGTATTGGTCAGTACTACTCGGACTACAAACAGAAATGGGATGCTCCTGATAACACATCATGTACTGTTCCCCACAGATTCCACATTTGTATGTGGATATCTGCTTTTAAAGATTACAGGAAATCTATGTCTGTCTTCTCAAAAACAACTTGGATGCATGTTTCAGTACTTCTCCATGTTCTACTAAAAAGGCAAGTTGATTGCAGCTCTGTTTCTTCTGAAATCTTTAATCCTGTCTCTCGCTCCTGTAGTGTGTCGCTCTCCCACATCCCTCAACTTTTCCTCAAAGTTGAATTAAAACTAAATTTGGCAACAGTAGCTCATCTTTTGACAGACGGTAGAGAGGCATTTCAGTAAAAGACTGGTTGGACTGGAAGCTTAATAATTCTGGGTAAATGATCTACTTGCAATTGAATCCAAAATGAAACTGCACCCAGCTTTACCAAATCAACATGTGGTAGAAGAAAGCAATACAATGTTAAGGCTGATCATCAGATACTAGATAATAGTGGGGAAAAAACGGCTGCAAAGCAAAACAATTTTGGTTGCCTTAAAAGATTCACTAGTAAAGAAAGAGAAAATACAACTTGGATGAGAAGGATCAGAAAACCAATACCTCTTGTGTGTTGGGTGAAAATTAAATATTTCAGAAAACTAAATGAGTATGTGATGTACCTGATCTAAATCTGTCAATTTGTTCCTGTCCTGTCCAGGCCACTATGACTACCACTACGGCTACAAGTCCTACGATGTGAAAGACTCAGCCTACGGCCAGAAGTTTGGCAATACAGTGACCTACTATTACGACAACATGAGCAGCAACGACCTTTACTCCGTCGACCAGGACCTGCTGAAGGACTACATCAAGAGGCAGATGTAAGTTTAGATTCTCTCTTTCTCCTTAAACACAGAGCACCCCTAACAAATACAGGATGTTGGCCGTATTGCAGGATTGCAGTCTAACCTGCAGATGTGCTGTTGAAGTGATGAGCTCTTCATGTCTCTTCTCTGACTAAACACCAATGAAGAGAAGTTTCACAACTCTGATCTCAGCATTTATATATAACGACAAAAAGAGAGAAAATATTGAACACATGGTTACAGTTATTCATTGCTGAACATGTGCTGTTGAGATGGTACATTTTAAGCTCTATTCAGATATTAACTTGATGAGTACCTCTAAAGTGGGTTGTTAAGTAGTCTGATCCAATTTTTCCAGTTGTTGGTCTTTGCCCCAACTTTTTTCCTGACCACAGTTTCAACTACGAGCTTGTCGTCTGTTCAGGATTCAAGCTGTGTAGTCCAGGCTATATGCGAGGCTTGAAAAGTCTACAAAAGCATTGTCCTCAAAATTAAGGCCTTAGAATGTATTAAAAAGTCTTAACTTGACTTTACAAAGGCCACTGTAGGCAGTAATTCTCTATGGTTTAAAAAGGTTTTAAAAAGTCTTAAATGTAATCTGGTGAATGCTGCAGAAACCCTGCGAGATGGTCAATAAGCCTTGTTGTTGAGCAAAAATAATATGATCAAAGAAAAACTATGTTTACGTCAACTGGCCTAAATGTTGAGATGTTTTGTGATACTTATCGATTACAATATAAAATAAAAGTAGCTAATCTCTCTTCCTGCTCTTGTTCACATAACAGAAGAAGTGGTAACAGTAGAGCATTTTTTAAATCACTTCCATGTTTGACTAATCTATTTTACTTACAATGCAAACAGCAATGTTATTTATAAAAATGAGCATCTTCCTTAAGTCCTGCCCCCTTAACCCAACCACAACAGGTTTGCAGTCAGAGTTTGGCAGATGAAGACGCTTCACTGTGTGTTGAGACGGTAGTATTTTGGCACCTAACTGAGGGAGCATAACAGTTTCCTTGTGTGCACTCAGTGCCCCCTTCAGTTTAAATCTGTCTCAAGTTACTCAGAGACTTTGAAATCCTGTCAAAAATGCTGTTTTTGATTAGTGGTTCTTTGGGAGGTATTTGGCTCCATGTGGCACACTTGAAAAGCAACGGCTGTTTCCAGTGTTTTCACTAAGTGTTTTCTGTTTCATTAATGCAGCCCTATGTGGTCTCATCCTGTTTTCATTCTTTCTCCTCGTCATCTGACTGGGTGCTTCTTGTTTGTCTCAACGTCTCTTCGTTTCCATCACTTGTGTTGTCTCTTTGCATCTTAGTCCCTCCAATGTTAGACACAGGAAAAGCTGTGAAGTAACAAAACCAAACATGTGATTTTTATGCCTCTGTGATAGCCGTGGCTGGAGGCAGTATGTTTTGGGGTTTTCCGCCTGTTCATCCCATTCTCATGAACGCAATAGCTCAAGACTGCCTTGAGGGAATTTCTGCAAATGTGGCACAAACATCCACTAAGACTCAACAATGATAAGATTCTGGTGGTCAGTGGTCAAAGGTCAAGGTCACCATGACCTTGTCATTTCATTCTTGTGTATGCGATGTCTCAATGACATCTGAAGAGATTTTTTGTTTTAGATTTTGCACAAATGCTCACTTGAACTTAATGATAAAATAATTCGATTCAGGTGGTCAAAGGACAAGGTCACTGTGACCTCGTCGGTCTCATTCTTGTGAATGTGATATCTCAAGAACACCTTGAGACAATTTCTTCAAATTTGGCACAAACGCTCACTTAAAATCAACAATGAGCGTATTAGATTTCGGTAGTCAAAGGCCAATGTCACTGTGACCTTGCGTCTGTCTCATTCTCATTATTGCAAAAACCCGAGGACCTTGAAGGAATTTCTTTAAATTTGGCACAAATGTCCACTGGGAATCCTGAGAATTTGGTGGTCAAAGGTCAAGGTCACTGTGAGCTTACAAAACATGTTTTTGACCATAGCGCAAGAATTCATGAGCTTATTATAACAAAATATCACACAAATGTCGAATAGGATGAAATTATGAGGTGAAGACATTTTGTACATGCATGAAACTGTACGTGTACAAGATGTGTGAGAAGCATCCATGTTTTTACAGACATGAATGTAAACTGTTGGTGCAGCTTGACTGGTGCACAGAGGCATACAATGGCGAGGTGGTAATTCTAGTTTTCCCTGTTCCTCTGCCCCCTGCAGTGAGTACTACTTCAGCCTGGACAACCTAGAGCGTGACTTCTTCCTGCGGAGGAAGATGGACCAGGAGGGTTTCCTGCCCATTGGACTCGTCGCCAGTTTCCACAGAGTGCAGGCCCTCACCACCGACGTCAACCTCATCCTGGAAGTAAGCATATTTAGAAATGACCAGTGTATTTTGAGAGAGAGATGATATTGCGGTAAGAGGAGTCAAAACTGGTTTTAAACAATATCAAAACTGTTTCCTACCCAAAGTTAATTGAATTTTGGGAAATTGAAGCAATGACACAAAAATTATGTTAACAGTCACACCAGCTACAGTTTAAGTTAAAACGTTTATAAAGTATTTCAAATGACAACTTCCAGAGTAGCTGTCGAGATTTAAAAGCAGAGGAGAAAAATTTAATAAGGTTGATATAATTCCAAAAACAAAGTCAAAGACAAGTTGAGCCTCTTCAGCTTGTCTAACAGGAAGCTGATTACAGCTGACATCTGCCAGACTATAGGTTATTTACAGTGAGCTTTCGTTGATCTTTAATTAAAACGCTAAAATATACAGCGTGTTTTAAACGTTTGTTAGCATACGTAGCAATATTGATGTGTTAAAAATTTAGGTTGTATCCTATCAATTAAAAATCGCATGTTTGGAGTCGATCTAAATGCAAACCTGTCTCCTGAAAGCTCTACATTAAAAACAGCGTTTGACCTATTGTCCCTAGACATCAGCGAGAACCTTTATGCAGAGATGGTACTGTGCTGTACAGACTCATTGACCCATCATCTCTCCCATCAGGCTTTGAAGGACAGTAAGGAAGTGGAAGTGATCGACATGAAGATCCGTCGGAAGGTGGACCCAGAGAAGTGGCCTCTGCCAGGACTGGCCATGCCTAACCAAACCCACACGGATTTCTCTCAGCTCATCAACTGCCCTGAGTTTGTCCCGAGGCAGATGACCGAGGAGCCCAAAGGTGAACCTTTTGATCTGCTTTTAGTGAAAGAGAATTAATGGAAAGGTGTGAAGTTAATTGTTCTTGATTGTACTGCTGAGATCTGCCTTAAAATGTTCTCTATGACCCTCTGTCTGCTGCAGGCTCTCCCAGGTCCTCCACACCAGTGAAGCAAAACAGCAAGACTGAACTAGACACCTCTAACCTCAAGACGATGCCCAAGGGCCTCTCCGCTAGCCTCCCCGACCTGGACTCTGAGTCCTGGATCGAGGTCAAGAAGAGGCCCAGACCGTCCCCGGCCAGACCCAAGGTCAGCACAGAGAAGGTGAAATTCATTCAAACCTGGCAGGAATTATTTATAATGCCACTCACCCACATGATCATTATGTCAAGTTTACCATTCAGTGGTTTGACATGGACTGTGATGCAGAGTGGCCACGTGCCAGCAGAAACTTGTTGTCGTAAAGTCACAGAAATACACCTGTAAATGCCTTAAATTCATTTCATTGATCTCTTGCAAAAATGGGAGCAAAAACAAAAGTGTTTAATTTATATTTTACACAATATTCCATTATTAAACATTCAACAAATTTGTCTTTTTTTCCAGCTATTTTCATGCATTTTTATTGCACAAGAAAACTACTGTCCTCATCTTATACTTAACGTGTCATGTTGGTATCCTTCTCCTCCATTCACTTCTTTTCGTACCTGCTATCTCCTCCTCCTCCTGTGTTGTCGGTGTTGATTGACTGATGTAGGCCCCCTCGTTGCAGCAACAGAAGGAAAAGGACGACTCGGTTCGCTCCCCTGTGCCACAGCCTGGCTCCTCACCCTCGGCTGCCACCACAGGAAATAAGGTGTGGAAGAACATTTGTTGAAACTGAAAAATAGAAAAGCAGCAAATCCCCACATTCGAGAAGCTTGAACCAGAGAATATTTGACATTATTTCTTGATAAATGACCTTATATGGCTAATTGATGATCATAGTTGGTTTCCTTCTGAATTTTCTGAAGGTTAACTGATCAAATTTTTGACAGGCTGCAGCTACGTAAATTGTTGTTAGTAATTTCCCCAATTAAATTCAGTTAATTGCACATGATCAAACATGGTGATGAAAAGTGAGCTCATAATCAGGCAACACCTTCTAATCATTTCTTGTTTTTTGTTTGTTCTTTGCCTCTAATCAGGACGGAGCAGAGCAGGACGAACCGGAGGAGCTCGACTTCATGTTCGACGAGGAGATGGAGCAGATGGACGGACGGCGCAACACCTTCACCGACTGGTCGGACGAGGAGACAGACGGCGAGATCGACGACCACGACGTCAACAAGATCTTGATCGTGACACAGACGCCGCCCTACCTGAGGAAGCACCCAGGAGGGGACCGCACGGGACACCACACATCACGCGCCAAGCTCTCGAGCGAGCTGGTCAAAGTGATCAACGACGGGCTCTTCTACTACGAGCAGGACCTGTGGGACGACACGTACGAGCCCGAGTACGCCACCATCAAGGTGAGGTCATTTTTCAGGGTTGACCTTTGAATGATTTACAGTCAGGGTGAGATTGTTCTGCTTGATTCTGCCAGCGTAGAGCACCAAATGTTCCTCAGCTTAATGATCTTTATAATGGAGCAGTTAGTTTGGAACACCACAGTCTGCATCAAGAAGCTGTCTGTGCGCCTGTACTTCAAAGTCAAATTACAAATCTGATCCTAAGGTTGCTTTTCCTACATTCAGCTTGTATATAATCCCTTAAAAACATGTGTATATGAGCGACTTCAATTTTTCAAGTCTTTTATAATACTAAGGTAGGTCAGTTTTCTTTTTTTATAAGTTGTGATACAAAAGATAACGCCAAACAAAATGCATTTACATTTCGACCAAATTTAATTTGCATAAGTGACAAAGCAGATTGTGATCTCAAATACCAACATAACATCCTGTTTGTAAAGCTGACATCACATCTCAGCTGGGGGAATGTTTTCCTTTTAGGTAGATTCAGTTTCACGCAATTTTCAGCACCAAACTTTATTAAACCTCATTTTCTAAATTTCGGCTTATTTCAGATCTCATTAGCCCACTTTTCTTTAAACAACTGAAAAAACTAAATCCTTAATCACACCTATATCAGCTTTTTCTTTTAAAAATGTAAGCTTCTTCATACCCTAATTTTTGAAATACAACATATAACAGAGATGTGTTTAAAACAATAAGATGTTACACCAAAAGGGGGATGTGATATCAGGTCACAGATAAACAGTATTTTTTTCATTAAGATTAATGTTCAACTGGATTTTATGTCACCATCCACCCAGAACTTTTGTGTTTTATGAACACCACATACATAATAGATGAAGTCCTCTTTCCATGCTGGCAGCTTAGGAAATTCTTGTTATTCTTGAAATTCTAATTGAATGTAAAGAGCTAAAAAAGAAGTACAAAATCCCTTTAAACCGCTTTTAAAATCTGATTTTCACACAGATTGTGTCATTGATTTGTTTTTACTTTTTCTACAAGATGTTTGCAGGTCTTTATAAAAAGTCTTAAGAATCCTTTATGTAAATTAATTTAATTTTATTAATGCATCTTTACATTTTTTTTTGTTAAAGAGTTAAGTTTGAGTTTAGCTAGAAAGTCCACATTTCTGACTTTACAAATCTTTAAACCTACCACTGAACCTAATACAATCTTTTTACCTTGTACTTGTATATTTATAAAGTACACTTGGAAAAATATAGATTAACTTAACTCACTCTTAATATCCTTATTCCTAAATAAAACTTACCCCTGCTGTGTATACAACTCACCTTTATACCTGCAATCTTCAAATAAGAAAAAGCATCTGAAAAAGATTTTAAAAATCATTAAATTTAAGTGTCTGTTACCTGAAGGCACCCTGTCAAAGTAAAACTATAAATTGCAGATTTGTTTTTGTCATAAAAACAAAACTCATTGTCATATTGGAGGTGTTTCTGCCCAAGACCAGATGATGAGTAGATTGATTCTTCCTCAGTTAGAGCTGTTTCTGGATATAGAAACCCGACACAGAACAGAAAGTTTTTTTGTTTTGTTTTTGTTGTCATTGCTGCCCATTGTAGCATTGTTGCTCTCACTGTGGGCCCTTCACGTGCTCGCCGGCACACATCCAGCTGCGCGTGGAACAGAGGACGCTTGTTTATAAATAAACCCCACATACTCGGCCTCGGCCTGAGGGGTTGAGCTGCTGGGCTGCAGGGGGAGACAAAGATGGACGCTCAAAGATCTGAGGATACTTGGTGGAATGAAGGGGCGAGTGTGAGTGTGACAATAATCAAGCATTCAGGGGCTGGTACATGAGACTTGTTTGTTTTTTATAGAAAGATTTTGAATTGAGCTGCTGTTGGGAGGAGGAGCAGTAACTGTTTTGTTGGTAGGAGGTCTTCACTCATGGAAAATTCAGGGTTTTGCATGTTGATGTAACTCAGCTGGGTTGTGTACTCGTGTCAGTGAGAGGTGGCATCATGAAGGTGAAACGCGTGTTTTTGGCAGCCATGTTTTGCTGCTGCATCTCAATGTCCAGATTACTGCAGATAAGGTCTGTTGATGATCCTCGTGTGATATGACCCAAATTATTATTTTGATTTTTTTTTTACTCTTAATATATACATTTTGGTAAAGAGCCTGAGTTTCGGTGCAGTCTGCATTTTAATCAAGAGGTTTGTTTCATTTCAGTATGTGTATCGCTATCTTCATTGCCAAAAAAATCCTTTTTTCTCTCCTTTTTAAAATAATTTTGTTATTTAGCCAAAAAAAGGACAATCTGCAGATCTTTTTCTATCAGAGTTGTATGAAGAAGAAGAGGAAGAAGTTGTTGTCATCATATTAACATCTGTTTTTCTTCGTCTTACAGCAAGAGGTGGAGAACTTCAAGAAGGTCCACCTGATCAGCCGCGAACAGTTTGACTGCCTGACTCCTGAACCCCCAGTCGACCCCAACCAGGAAGTCCCTCCAGGCCCTCCCAAACCCCAGCAGAGTAAGGACACAAAAACACATAAATCACGATGTTTTAGCATAACTCTGCCTTTACTAGTGTTGAACACAGGGCGTAAAATTAACTTTTTACCTCATCTGCCATTGGCTAGTGACCTCCAAAAATTTACCGGCCAAACGTATTTTTCACCAGCCAAATTAAAAAAAAATCATACCTTGTTTGACTAAAATTAATTACCTTATGTTTTTAGTATGAAAATCCAACTTTAGGAAAATCCAACCGGGTCCTCTGTGTTTCTTTGGCGTGCTTGCGGCAAAGGCTACAGCTCATTGTGCTGGTGTGGGGGTCATAGGTCAACCATGATCGCGGCTGGCCAGCCTCGTCTAGTTTCCATTCTTCAATAAAACGCCGTGCGACATTTGTACTCCATTCTTCTTGTCCAAGTCCAACATGTTCATCTTCGTTTCTTTCCTTTTCTGGCGGTGGCTTCACGGCAGGAATGTGTCGCCACATGTTGCTCAGAAGTTACCATAGAATGCCGTGGTTCCGGCAGCTGACGTCATGGGTTCCCGGCACACATACAATGAGCTGCGAAGGTCAAAATAGTCTGACACAGCTAGCAGAAATGGTCGAAGCACATAAAAAAACCCCACATGCAATTCAAAATTTTCCATTGGCCACTGGCGGGTGTATGTTTTTGTTTTACACACCAAACTCATTTTTTACCCGCCCTTGCCCTTTTATGCCCTGGTTGAACAGTACTCCGATTCTAGAGAGATATCACCATACCCAAACAGTACAATGTCCCATTCCATACCCACATTCTGAAACTCTAAGAAGGACCGTTTCAAAAAGAGGCGTATATGTGCAGTACTCCTCAGAGTTCACAACTTGCTCTGTGCAAGTAAACCCAGGGAAGTTGAATGCCTCATGCAGTTGTCCATATGGGCGAGGGAAAATAATTGTTATGTCTAGTGAGACGTTATCTGAAAATAAACTGCATACTGTGTTGTTAAAGTTGAGTTTTCCAGCCGAGCTGCGTGCACGAGTCTCTTTAGCCACCAAGCTTTCAACAGGACTGACAAGAAAAATAGGAAATACTGGACTCTGTAAAAGTTAACTCTGGGGCCGACGATGTTATGACATAACGTTTCTGACATAAAATATCTTAGAAATGCTGCCTATGAGAGACAGAGGCTGTGTTCCTGTGTGGAGGATAAAAATAAACCTAAAGGGACACGAAATGTACTCCTGCTACATAAAATATTTTTCCAACCTTTCTTTAATTTGTTAGTTTCATGTAAAAATCTGGAAACTTTTACTTTTTCAGGCCTCTAAAAATTATTGTCACGACACAATTTCTCAGAGAGATCTTAAGGTAAAGAAATGTTTCCTTTGTGTCAGGAAAAAACCTGTCATACAAACAATCATAAACTCACTAGCAACATTAAGACTACAAACAACCCATTGCACTACATTCACTGTAGGAGCCGGTGTTATTTTCCATTTTTAAAAAAAATCTATAACTTCCAACGGGAAAATGATGTTGTATATTCTGGTTAATATAGTATTTAGTGTGTAAATATGCTCCTGTTTTTAAGAATTGCTCGCCCTAATTTTATTCAGTGATGAGAGTTGTCTTGTTTTTCATTTTAACTTTAATTAAACGGATGCTCAAAAGTGATAAATTAATGTTGATTGAATTTGCTGACAGTCATTCTGTTGGAGTGATAAAAGCTCACATTAGTCTGTCATCAGTCATGAGCTCTGTGACTCTGCACGCTGAGAAATAAATGAAGCTGTTAGGTAACTGATGTTGTTGCTCTTTTAATGACTTTCAAGAGTCTTATCGAAGGATTTGTGAGACAGAAGTGAAGCACACTGAGTTTCCTTAAAAGTCTTAAGGCAGTTTGTTACAGCTCTGGTTTTGGAGCTTCAGCTCAAATGTCTCTCCTCACCTCTTCAGTCCCCACAGACGCTTTGGCCAACAAACTCTTCGGTGCCCCTGAGCCCTCCTCAATAGCCCGCTCACTCCCGACTACCGTGCCTGACTCGCCCAACTACCGCAGTGCCCGGACGCCCCGCACGCCTCGCACACCTCATCGGAAGGACCAGACCATGACGCCGCGCTTCTACCCAGTGGTAAAGGAAAGTCGGCCCGTTGATGCCAAGGTAAGATGGCTGCCACTTAAGGGAAATATAAGACTTAGTTAAGTGAAAATGTGCCTTTTGGTGGTTCCTTTACCTGGTTTTAAAAATTTAGGAGATGGAAAAAAAACCCCACACTGACTAAACATGTAAATTATCTCTGTACCCTTTCAGACGCCCAGGAAGAGGAAGACCCGACACAGCTCCAACCCACCCATGGAGTGCCACGTTGGCTGGGTGATGGACTCCAGAGAGCATCGCTCCCGTACGGCCTCTGTCAGGTGAGACACTGCTTTGCACAACTCCTTAATATGGAAATTACAAGATTTTAGAGAAAACTATTGTCTTGTATTGGGGCACATACAGTAGGAAATTTCTTGGTATGCTGTTTTTCTTTTGACAACTCCTCTGATGTTTCAATTCAGTTCAAACTCAATTGCTCATTTGTTGCTTTAATCAGTGATGAAGTTGCTTTATTCATTCTAACTGGCATTAAATTGATCTTAAAAAGTCTTAAATCAATTGTAAATAGACTCAGGACAAACTTCACCACCAGATGGTTCTAATATTTGATGTAGGTAGTACTCACTGTTCTCCATCTCCTCCACCTTTCTCCCTCTCAGCTCCAACGCCAGCCCATCAGAGGGCACCCCCGCTCTGGGTAACATTGGCTGCACACCTCAGTCCCTCCCCAAGTTCCAGCACCCATCACACGAGCTGCTCAAGGAGAACGGCTTCACGCAACACGTTTACCACAAGTACCGCCGGCGCTGCCTAAATGGTACGCGTTGTCTCTTCTACTTTTTTATTTATTCTGTCTTCAAGTGTCAGTAAACTCCATTCTGCAGTGAAGGGATACTGGGTGTCTTGGATTGTCTTATATTTTTAGTAACCCTGTCTACTTTCTCTCGCTCTCCTCTTGACCAATCACAGAGCGCAAGCGGCTTGGAATCGGCCAGTCACAGGAGATGAACACGCTTTTCCGCTTCTGGTCATTTTTCCTGCGAGATCACTTCAACAGGAAGATGTATGAGGAGTTTAGACAGCTGGTGGTCGAGGATGGGAAAGAAGGATACAGGTGAGAGCCTTGACCACTGATGGATGACTCCATATGCAGCAGTAACACTACCATTTGAAATTTTGAATTAGAAAACCATGTCTGCAGTTGTAGTAGACAAAACAAGATATGACCTTCTGTATTAACATTAGTTTTTACAGAGAGCTTTAGACTGGTTGATTGGACCAGACTTAATAATAACATTGTACACATTGTTGGCATGTTGCAGGTACGGTTTGGAGTGCCTGTTCAGGTACTACAGCTACGGTCTAGAGAGGAAGTTCAGGCCAGACATCTTCAAGGACTTCCAGGAGGAGACCATGAAAGACTACGAAGCTGGTGAGGACACCGGAAAAAGAAAAGGCTAAATGATGGCTTTAAACAACACAAATAACAAATGTTCTGTTTTTCAAGTCTGAGTTTCTTTTCCTCTTTCGTAGAGAGAGATTCACTTTCACTCGCCTCATCCGCTGTGACTAACTTTCTGTATTTTTCTTTCCTGTCCCCAGGCCAGCTTTATGGACTAGAGAAGTTCTGGGCCTTCCTTAAATACTCCAAAGCCAAGACCTTGGAAATCGACCCCAAGCTGCAGGAGTACCTGAGCAAGTTTAAACGTCTGGAAGATTTCAGAGTTGACGTGAGTAGAATATTCTTCAGGGTTTGTAAAGGCTGATTGGTCGGAATTTTCAACCCTGTAAAGATGCCTCAGCTCAGTTTTTTTCACCTGAACGTTTGCTACATGGAGTGTTAACAGTTACATGGATAGTTGATAAGAAATGGTCTGCGACTGCTTTGTGGTCATCTGCTAGCTCTAGCATTTCTGCAGTGGTATCCTTTTATTCCAAGTCAGTTTACTAAAAATACACATTCGACATTTAAATGAACTCCTGACTTCACCTGTGTGCTGATTGTGTTGTTTGTGTTGTGCTTTGAAAACAACTCTCCATCTAACCTCCACCCTGGTTGTTTCTGGTTCCAGCCGCCTATGGAGGAAGGAGGACGCCGAAGACACTCATCCAGTGGGGACGGTCGCCGCCGGCACCCCTCTCAGCCCTCCAGTCGGCCCCACAGCCAGGCCAGCTCAGGCCCCAGCCAAGCTCCCACCACCCAAGGCCCCGCAGCCAGGGATGATGCCAAACCCATCAACCAGAAAGCCCCCACCCCAGCCGCTGATCCTGCACCAGATGCCAAGACACTGAAGTAACTCCACAAACACGCAGGCCCACACGGATCAACTCAACCACGTCTGCAAGTCGCTGGTTCTCTCTGCGCCACAGGATGGGGGAGGGGGTGTCCAGTTCTTCATTCAAGCATGAGAATATTTTTTTTTTTCCCCCTACAATGACTTTTGAATGAGAAATAAGGAAGACAAATAATTAATATGGCTCGGTTTATAAATTAATTCTAAGTTTTTGAGAAAAAAAATGCCTTTTTGTCTTGATGAGGCAAGGAATTGATGAGGTGTCAAACACTTTTTTTTTTCTTTTACAAATCATTGCCAGTCCACATGGTGGACGGCTCAATGATGATTTATTACCATTGAAATTTTTCTTTATTTTTTTCTTTTTACTATTTTTACATTTTCATGTTGACCCCCCCTCTCTGTCTGGGACCCCTGTTCGATCGTCACTGTCCTGCTGGCTGAAAGATATTTGATTCCTCCCCCAGATCTCAGATTTATGATTATTATTTCTTCGGCATGTGGTGAGACTTGGAAATAGTTTGAACAAGACTGAGCATCTGAAAGCCCCGTTAGCGGCCACACTGGAGGCCTTGCTGCTCCTGACATCCAACCGGACCAAAGTGGTTTGAACCGAGCGACTGACATTTCGATCCGCAGAGCCCCCGGTGCTCCCAGTAGAGGGGCTAAAAATTAAAAAATATTTGATTTACTTTATGGCTGGACATTGAGGGGAAAATATTAAAGAACCAAATGATAAAAAGAGAGTGAGAAAAAAAAAAGACTTGTACCAATCCCTCAGTATGGACACGATCATTGAAAGTTGCCTTATTTTAATGGTTTTACTGCTTCTAACTTGTGCCCGCCACCTTATTGTCGATTGTACAGCATTGAAATCACCCATATATCTGGTCACCATTTCCAGCAGAGGCCACTAGGTGGTGCTGTGTCTGCCAAACCGTTTCACCCCCTGTCTTCCAAGTGTCATTCGGTCTGTTACAAGTCCTGTAATTCTTCCCTGTGTTTGCAAGTCGTGGCTTTTTGTGCTGAAACAAACCCGGTGGAAGTTTGTCCCTTAAAAAAAACACTTCAGTGGGGTGAAGAGTTGGGAAGGGAGAGTCCCTGATGATCTCACTTACGGCTGCTTCCTGACTTTCTCTAGCCCCCCGCCCCCGCACCTCCCCCGTCAGACGAGCTGCATCCATCCGTTCATCCATCCGTTTGACATCCATCCATCAGTCAACCATCAGTGACGATACAGGACTGGAATCATCAATCTGGATTACTTGAAGAAGCGATGGTTATGAAGAGGGCTGTCGTGCTCTGTCGCAGGTGCTCTGGGTGGAGACACTAATGAGGCACAGACATTTGGCCTCCGACTTCACTGTTAAACTGAAGCTCGCTCGGCCTGATCGGGCCTCGGGCGCTCGCCACCTCTTCCCGTTCCACACTCAGATAACACACATCACTTACAGGCATATATGCTGACAGGGGTAGTTGCACGCAGGTACATATGTAGCAGCGTGAGCAAGTTGAATGCAGAACACACACACACACACACACGTCTCAATGTCTTGCCTCGCTGTGGACAGAAATTTAAGACTGGACTCTGTTCTGTTCTGTCGTCACGCTTCCTACAGTCAACCGTGTGGATAATGAAACCTTTATCCAGCTGGAGTACTGATGATATCAAATAGAAGAGTGAATCTTTCTTTCTCCACTAATGTAAATGTGAATTTGACAGATGAAGAGAAATGAATACAGCTCCCTGCTACTTGTTTTATTGTTTATAGAACAGATTATATATTTGCCTTACATGTGTACGTACTCTAACTTTTTTTTTTTTTTAAATGGTCTCATGATTATCTTTTAATGCTTTTTAATTTCAATTTGCAGTGTTTTCTAGCGTTGTTGTCATGATGGAGGTGGGATTTATGTCAGGCTGTTCAAAACATCTTTGGATTTCAGAAACGGGAACATAATTTACAACACAAAAGGGAAAGATAACATCAGGGCGTCAACGGGTATTCAGTGCAGAAACTTAATTTGTAAGCTTATAGTGTTTCACGTTGAAATCAGTTAATTTGCTCTTTTTTTTCTTTAGTGAAGATGTTTTTGCCAAGATGACAGCAGAATTTCTAAGAGCAAACTCAAACTAATTAACAAATCTTAAACCTCCTGTTTTTTTTCTTTAGATAAACATTGGGTCTGCAAAGTCTGAAACACATAGAAATGATTTGATTTGGGGATTTAAGACATTCACAAAATTCTGGAAAAAAAACTTTTGAGTCTTAATATACATATGGATATCCAGATGCTTAGTGAAATGACCCACTTTCTGTAACATGCCGCAATGTTTGTTGCAAGCCTTTTGCCCCAGAGTGATGAAATGTTAACTGTCAAACAGCCCAGTCACATAAGTGAAAAAGTTCATTTGAGGAGTTAAGAGTTTGGAAATTGCCTGACATTTTTTTTTTTAAAAAAAATCAAACTGTATTGGACATCTCTGTTTTTTTGTTTCATTTTGTTTTTTAAGTCTTTGTCCTTTTGCGTAATAATAATTCAGCCTGTTGGTTGAAGTTCCAGCAGAGTGGAGGTCCTGTCAGTGTTTCAGTTTCTTCCTTTAAATCCACAACTGTTGGTAAAAATGAAAATGCAAAGCAAAGCTGTACTTGCTTTTTTTTTTCCTTTTATTGTTTTGTTGCTTCATCTTCAGGGAGATTTGGATCAGTTTCAGAGGCTTACAGTCGATGCATCAAAGTGTTTACTAGAGGTTTAAAGACAGAAAAAAAAAATCAGAGCTACAAAATATTCAGAAAAGAAGAAACTCGTGCATTTCCCAAAACCAGCAAACGCCTTTGAATGGGTGAGCTGGTGTGTGGCTACAGACATGGCAGTCTGCCACGAGGGGGTGGGCCTTCTCCCTGGGACAGTCACATGATCCCTCCCCCTAATGTGATCATCACCTGCCGTCACCTGTCACCGGACATTCAGGGGTTTCAGGTGTTTGGGGAGTTTTCAGCCTTCTATCAGCATAAAAAATGCTGCTAGCTGTCCAAACAAACTCTAGGGGGCACCGCACCCTCTGCTCGTCAGTTTTACACAGACTTGGCCAGCGGGCCGGACACTGGAGGGATGAGTAATGGATGTGGGGAGGGAGAGAGGAGAAAGGAAAGAAAGAGCCCAACTGGGATTTGTGATGTCGCTCAGAGGAATATGGCTGGTTATGATGTCTGGAGACTGAAAAAAGAGGACAAATTTCCATAAAGCCATATGAATAAGAAATAACTGTATATGAACCATTAAAATAGTTCATTACATTACTATATCCTAGGCTTGTCATGAGGAAAAAAAGATGAAAATAAGGAAAAAAGGAACAAAAAAAATATATAAAATGGAAAAATGTAAAATACTTGAATGAGATCTTGTATTATAACATTTAATATTCATAATATCTGCTTTGTAGGCTGATGTGATTCGCTATTAGTGTTATTTGTAATTTGTAGTAATTATGCTTTTCCTTAATAAAGAAAAAAAAACACAAAACGGACAAAAAAACCTCAAACACTGGCTTCTGAGTGGTTATTTCTGTCATGTGTGAGAATGAGTGAGTGAACTTTGCAAAGAAACTAACAAAGCCAGATGTCTGTTTTTTGGCCCATGTTAACCCTTAGTAATGTGTATCTAGCAGTGTGACTAGTTCAAGGTTTTCTTAATGTTTTGAAGCAGTTGATCATTTCTGTTGTGTCCAGGGTGTCCACAGGGTGTTTTTGACACACTATATTTTGACTGTGGTATTCCTTCTTTTGACACATTAAACAATGACAAGTTTTCCAACATACTATACAATGACGTTTAACTTTTTTTGAGACACTGAGATTTTGACATACCATGATTCTGAGTTTTTTTGGATACACAATACTGACTTCTTAAATCATTTTATTCAACATATACCATGAGTTTTTCAACATACTAAACTATAGCTTTTTTGAACCTATTAACTATGACTTTTTTTCAACACACAATATCATGACCTTTTTCAACATACTAAAGTATGACTTTTCAACGCACTATACTATGATTTTTTTTACATACTAAACTGACTTTTCAGTGTACCAAACTATGACTCTCTTCAACATACTAAGACATGGATTTTTTCAACATACTATACTATGACTTTCCTCAACATACTGAAGTATGACCTTTTTTGCCAAACTATACTGACCTTTTTGACATCCTTTATGACTTTTTTCAAAACACTATACTATGACTTTTTTAACATACTATACTATGACTTTTCTCAACATACTAAAGTATGACCTTTTTTGCCAAACTATACTGACCTTTTTGACATTCTATGACTTTTTTCAACATACTAAATTATGTCTTTTTTCAACATATGACCTATGACTTTTTTAAACATACTATACTATGACTTTTTTCAATATACTAAATTGTCTTTTTTTCAACATATGAACAATGACGTTTTTCAACATACAGTACTATACTATGACTTTTACCAACATACTAAATTATGTATTTTTTTCAACATATGAACAATGACTTTTTTCAACATACTATACTATGACTTTTACCAACATACTTTACCATGACTTTTTTCAACATAATATACAGTATCTCACATAAGTGAGTACACCCCACAGTGAACATGTCCAAATTGTGCCTAAAGTGTCAATATTTTGTGTGCCAACCATTATTATCTAGCACTGCCTTAACCCTTTTGGGCATGGAATTCACCAGAGCTCACAGGTTGCTTCAGGAATCCTCTCCCACTCCTCCATGATGACATCATGGAGCAGATGGATGTGAAGACACCTTGCGCTACACCACCTTCAGCTTGAGGATGGCCCACAGGTGCACAGGTGAGTTCAGGGCTGGATACATACTTGGCCAGTCCATCACCTTCACCTTCAGCTTCCTCAGCAAGGCAGTTGTCATCTTCTAGGTGTGTTTTGGGTCATTATCATGTTGGAAAACTGCATTGCAGCTCAGTTTCTGAAGGGGGGCGATCATGCTCTGCTTGGAATTCATGTTTCACTAAATGAACCGAGCTCCCCAGAGCCGGCAGCACTCATGCAGCCCCAAGCCATGATGCTGCCACCACTACACTTGACTGTAGGCATGGGACAGTTGTCTTGGTGCTCTTCACCAAGGTGCCACACATGCTGAAAGAGCACCAAGACAACTGTCCCTTGCTTACAGTCAAGTATAGTGGTGGCAGCACTCATACTGCCCCAAACCATGATGCTGCCACCACTATACTTGACTGTAAGCAAGGGATACTTATACTATGATGATTTTTCATGATTTTGGACGACATGCTATACTATGACGACATTTCATGGTTTTGGACTACATACTATACTATGTTGAGTTTTCATGATTTTGGACGACATACTATACTATGACGAATTTTCATGATTTTGGACGACATGCTATACTATGACGAATTTTCATGATTTTGGACGACATACTATACTATGACAATATTTCATGATTTTCAGACGACATGCTATACTATGACGATATTTCATGATTTTGGACGACATACTATACTATGACAATATTTCATGATTTTCAGACGACATGCTATACTATGATGATGTTTCATGATTTTGGACGACATGCTATACTATGACGAATTTTCATCATTTTGGATGACATGCTATACTGTGCCCAGTTTTCATGATTTTGGACGACATGCTATACTATGATGTTAATTCAGGATTTTGGATGACATGCTACACTATGACGATATTTCATGATTTTGGATGACATGCTATACTATGATGTTTTTTCATGATTTTGGACGACATGCTATACTATGACGAATTTTCATCATTTTGCACGACATGCTATACTATGACGATATTTCATGATTTTGGACTACATACTATACTATACTATGTTGAGTTTTCATGATTTTGGACGACATGCTATACTATGACGATATTTCATGATTTTGGACTACATACTATACTATACTATGTTGAATTTTCATGATTTTGGACGACATGCCATACTATGACGATATTTCATGATTTTGGACTACATACTATACTATACTATGTTGAGTTTTCATGATTTTGGACGACATGCTATACTATGACGAATTTTCATGATTTTGGACGACATGCCATACTATGACGATATTTCATGATTTTGGACTACATACTATACTATGATATTTTTTCATGATTTTGGACGACATGCTAGGCCTATACTATGACAAATTTTCATGATTTTGGACGACATGCTATACTATGACAATATTTCATGATTTTGGACGACATGCTATACTATGACAGTTTTTCATGATTTTGGATGACATGTTATACTATGACGATATTTCACTATTGTGGACGACAAGCTAGGCCTATACTATGACGAATTTTCATCATTTTGGACGACATGCTATACTATGACAATATTTCACTATTGTGGACGACAAGCTATACTATGACGAATTTTCATGATTTTGGACGACATGCGATACTATGACAGTTTTTCATGATTTTGGATGACATGTTATACTATGACGATATTTCACTATTGTGGACGACAAGCTAGGCCTATACTATGACGAATTTTCATGATTTTGGACGACATGCTATACTATGATGATTTTTCATGATTTTGGACAACATACCATGCTATGACATTATTTCAGGATTGTGGATGACAAACTATGCTATGATGACTTGTCATGATTTTGGACGACATGCTATACTATGACGAATTTTCACGATTTTGGACAACATGCTATACTATGATGATTTTTCATGATTTTGGACGACATACTATGCTGTGACAATATTTCATGATCTTGGACCACATGCTATACTAGGACGTATTTTCACGATCTTAGACAACATGCTATACTATGATGATTTTTCATGTTTTTATTTGTTTCAATGCTTTTTAGCTTTTTTCACCATAGTACACTATGACTTTTCGAGGTGATTTTTTGACACTACTATACAATGACCTTGATCAGCATACTCCAATGTGCTATGCTATGACCTTTCAACATGCCAGACTGAGTTTTTTCAACATCCTATCAGTTATTTAAATGTTTTCATGAGTTTTTTCCATCATACTATGATACTTTTTGACATGATATACTATGCCATTCTTTTGAGGTTATTCTAGATACTATACCTTGACTTTTTTTTTTTTTTTTGACATACTATGAGGTTTTGTTTTTTTCCCCAAATACTATACTATGGCCTTTTTCGGAATGCTATCGTATGAAATTGCTGAGGTTTTTTGACAAGTGTGTGCATGTGTTATAGGGAACAGGAATGTTTTTTCCTTTTTCTCGTACATTATTGATTACTCTTTATAATAAACTTTGCATTGGATTAGTCATTCAGTAAATTCTGTGGTGCTTTGTTCCCATCCCTTGTATCTGGATTATGTTGCATTGATACAGTGATTTCTTTTCTAGAAAGGAGTTATCATAAAGACTGTTTAGTTGTGCTATCCTACAATCAATTTACAGTAAATATATGTTTAAGTTTGTTACTTACGTTAATAGGTTAGAACTCAAAGTAGCGATGTGGTCTTTAAGTATAAGAAAAGGGTCTTAAAAAAGGTCTCTGAAAAGGTATTAAATTTAACTTTCGGGGTCTGGTATATACCCTGCTGTCCATGTAGAGAGGAAAAAAGAAAGAAATGACACACATCCCTTTTTTAAAATGTTTTAATATTAAACAGTCCAGTTGAAATATTAACACTGTATCGATCACAGAAGGAGATCTCTTTTTCAACATTCATGTCTTTTTATACAACCATTAATGAGGCCTCCTGTAATACATTTAGACATTTTACAATCAAAAATATGTTTAAATGTCACTGGAATGAAAAGTGTTGATGTATCTTCTGTCTGAACAGCAAGTGGATGTAGTCTGGACTGGTGAACTGTAAGTGCTGTTACTAAACATTACTTAAAATACAAAATATGTTTACAAGAATTAATACAAGATCAATGTGCATGCATTTATAATGAACTCCACTAACGTTAAAGCTACAGTGGAAGAATGGATAAAGAAAATCCATGAAATCTGCATGTCTAATAAAGTGCAATCTTTCTACTTGGGAAAATAAAAAGTGAAATTGGTGGCCACTGACAGCGGGCAAACATTCACAATCAGAAACGGATCAAGAGCTTATCTGGATTAAAATAATTAAAATCTAATAATCATTAAAGATTGGGAACCTTATCTTCCCATATCCCAAGTTTGGCAAGGCCTGAGGTTAAAGGTCAGGGGTCACAGGTCATCAGTGGCCCTTCTTGGGATCATCAGGGATGCTCTCGTTTAGAGGGGTGAGGCTGGTGAGCAGGGTGTGGCGTTCATACTGCTTGGTCTGCCTAAATTTGGTGTCAGTGCCGTGGAGCCGATCCAGGAAGCCAAAGACCCCGAAACACTGGTTGAACCTGAAACCAGGAAGGACGTGTGACTACAACTGTTAAAATTATCTACAAACAAGAATGTATTTTTATAAGGAAAACAACAAAATAATAATAATGTTTAAAAAAATTATGACATGGGATCTGTGTTGTCTTTGTGGTCATTTTCCGATTTACAGTAATCAAGAGTCAAAACGTCATCCACCAACAAGTCTCCAAAGCTTGATGTATCTTAGAGAGAGCTCCACTGGTGTCCAAAAACTATTAAAAACATATCTATGAGCCACACTACTGCACTTGGTGACATGTACCTACATTACAATGCAGTTTATTTGAGTCAGTCCCCCATACATTGTAATGCTGATCCCAAATGCTGACTACAGCACAAAATGTGGATTAATCCGCAGCTGAAAATAGTCCCCAAGAAATGTGCTTTTTTCTCCTGAGTAACATTTGCTAAAAACTACAGTGACCAGCTATTTTAATAAATTATTTAGCCTTTTTCAAATTAAAAATGAAAGTATATATTTGTGACCCATTTTAAATATTCACATCTTCAGTAGAAATAAGGCTGAGAGCCACATATAGAGTAAAGAAGAGTATGGAGAGACAGATAGTAGTAAATAGTTAGTTTTGGTATTTTCTGTGGAATTTGTTGACAATAACGTATGAAATATAGTCGGCTCTTGAAGTGAAAAAATAACTACAGGTCACAGTGAATTCCTAATAATCACCTCGATTTTTACAAATAAAAGTTCAACAGATGAATAACGAAAAAGAGAAAGCACTCTCAGAAGAGTGGGCAGGTGGACTCACCTGAGATGGTGGAAGTCATGAAACTCGGGGGAGGGCAGGAAGGGGAGGTGGTATCCACAGTGGGAGATGGTGGTGCTGATCAGAGCCAGGCAGTACCACAGGCAGGTAGTGGTCAGGTGGGATCCCAGGATCACCGGCCCAATTGCCACCGGCAGCATGTTGGAGATCTAGTGGCAACGAAAAGAAAGAAACTGATTTTAGTGGGAAAATCCAGCAAACATTGACAGTAAAATATCTACTGCAATGCTCAGATCTACAGAGATCAAGACATAGACATATACAATAACATGATAACCAGGGAGAGGGTGACTCACCACATGCTCCAAAGGATGAGCATAGATGGAGACGACTCCAATGGGAGCGGTCCACTCATGGTGCTGTTTGTGGAAATGCTTGTAAAGGCTGGGATGGTGGAACAGCCTGAGAGAGAAGACGATAAAGGTCTCAATAAAACACCACGAAGTTATCCACTGATACATTTTTGACAACAAGACTGAGATTCTACAGCCATGCTACTGGCTCTGTGAGGCTGTACTTCGGCACACATTGGCAAAGTTTTCCCTCCTTTCTCCAAGAAAACCCTTTCTGACGGAAAGCTATTAATTTTAACCCAAACCAAGACTTTTATACCTATACCTTTTATACCTATCCTTCACCAAGAAATCCCTTTCTCATAAGAGATACATGGTGCTTTGAGCTAAATACTTATATCAGCATGCTAAAATGCTCACAATGCCAAAGGTAACAGAATCAGGTTCATGGCACAGAAGGTTTTCACATATGAGGTCTTTGCCTTGGTGTAACAACAAGCAAAGGTCAAGCGTAATAAATATATTTATATATAGTTTTGCAGCCAAGGAAATAGAAAATAAAAACTTCGACCTGATGATGTCACTAGGTAAAAGGTCATTACTTTAATTATTACTTTTTGTATTTTCGTTCTGACCCTGATTAAATGTTTTAGCAATATACAGTACCTGTATTTTTGTTTTCTTTACATTTACATCCTTGACTCTTACCACTAGGTGGCAGTAATGTGTAAAGTTCAGTATTTCAGTGACACCTGAATCTCTAATGAGGAAGAAGTGGCCCTTTTCACTGCGGAGACATCTGGGCATATCACAGTAGGATAAGCACAGGTGTAAATAATACAATTAAAGGTCCAAACCTGTGTGAATAGTAAAACATTACTTCCTCCACTAAGGAAAAGAAAGCCAGCTCCATCAGGGCCCAGTGGAAGGTGGGCAGCTCAGGGTCACAGGGGTTCCCTCTCAGGATCATCAGGTGGTAAGCCGCCACCACCATGGACCCCGAGATGAAAACCTGGTTAAAGAGGACGGTCTTCAACGCATGGCGAAGCTTAGCTGGATCCACCTGGAGGACATGGGAGGAGTCAGACAGACGTCAAAACCAGATGTAATCTCAAAAAGTATGCATTTCTTGTTTCTAGTGACAAAAATATTGAATTTACATACACTGCATTAATCTGGCACAGATTTGCATTTGAGGTCATACGGAAAATGTATTTTAAAAGCTAAATTCCATATAAAATTTTGGAATTGAGGAAAAAAATTCACTGAAAAAAAACAAACCTTATTCTTTATGGGTTTAATGTGATTATTTCCCTCATCTTGATCTGATTTTTTTTTTTTTTAAATTACTTTTATTACAAGGACAACTAACAAACAAGAAGAAAAAAACAACTCACAAAAAGAAAAAAAAAAGAAAAAACTTAGACAAAAAGAAGAAAAGGAACAAGACAAAACATAAGCTATATATACATATATATATATATACACAGATAAATAACATTACATACATTTAGCACATGCAGATGTAGTGATGTAATACTTATACCATTAGAGAAGATAACATCTTTGCTATGTGCAGATCTGCTTTCTTGATCTGATTTTTTCTATTCTATTACATTCTACCTTAATCTTCTCGTTTGACACATTTATCCATTTTTATGTAACATTTTTATGTACATGCAAAAAACTTTGTTATAAAGATGATTACAATTAAAAAGTAATTCAAAAAAATAATATGATTTACTGTTTAAGTAGTTCAGTGCATGTAGTGATGGCGACACTTGATGTCTTTAAGGCATTTCATAAGATTCTTTGTGGCTTTCATTTAGCAGGTTTTAAATAAAGATATAACAAAGACGTACATGTTGACAGGTCAGAGTTGATACTCCAACTCAAAAAGTAGCAGTTTGTATCTTATCATCTTAACAACAATGCAAATAAGCAGATGGAAGCTTTCTGTCTCAGCTGAGAAATATCTCCAGATTGTGTGTAAATAACAAACTTGACTTTTCACCAGTAATCTTTGGACCCTGGCTGTAAACACATGGACGTATCATGATGACCTTTTCCATATGTGTTTGGGTGAGCGTGTGTGTGTGTGTGTATGGAGCACACACAAATGAACTTTTGCATAGTTACAGTTAGGGATGCACCGATCCCGATCCACTACTGATTTGTGTGTGTGTTTTGTTTTTATTGCGTGTTATGTACTGTATGTGTTCAGAATATGTGCCGGGTCCCAGGAAGAATACTGGCAGCTAATAGGGATCCTAAACTAAACTGTTATTGGATATTGAGCCAATACTGACTCACAACTGACTCACAACAGCTCAACCGGATATCGGTGACAACAGAGCTGATCTGTTCAACTCCATGTTTACAGTTTCAGCTGCTATGTTATTTTATAGTGGATTTTCATTTCCTGTTTGCCCAAAACATTTACAAAGAATTTTAATTCCTGTTTATGTTAAATGCTTAGTATTGATCAGGCTTGTCTGCACTAGTTTGTGATTTAATGTTTACATTTGTTCGAATTTTATGCAGCTGTATTGTTTTATACTGGCATTTTAATGCCTGTTTAAGTTTTGACAAATGTGTTATTTATGTTAATACTGAGGATTTTTTTTACCAAGTTGTTGGTGCACAATTTCTTATTTTAATAATAAATAACGATTCAGTAAATTTAAAGGCCGTGTTTTGTTTTGGTTTTTTATTACATTTCATTTAAAAACTTGAGAAAGCGATGTTTCAGTCAAGCCTGATGTTCATGTTCTTACATATAAAAGAATAGACACTACTACACAGTGAGGCATACAGCTCATTAATTAAACACTGGATCACAACTAAGTATCGGCAGACACCCAAAGACCAAGTAAATAGGACTGAAGAAATAGGATTGGTGTATCCCTAGTTGCAGTACAGTACTGTTTTGTAATTTTGTGTGTTTACCTGCACAACAACGTAAAGACAGACCTTTTTCACAGCGGACATTTTGACTTGTCAAAGCACAGTTGTTACTTATAACAATAGTGATGGCTCCATTTCATTCACAGCGTGACAGTGAGTGAACAAATGGCCATCTGAAGATTGGCCAAAGGGCTCTGACATGCAATCCAAATCACTAAATTAAGATATGTAGATAGATTGCTTGATAAGAGTTGTAAAATAAAATAAAATAAAATAGGTTAAAGTAGACATTAATGTACTTATCAGTCACAGGATTTCATTATCTCAGAGCAGCGAAATGGACTATAGAAAGCCAACAGGACACACACAATGACTCAGCAGATTAGCTCATTATAGGTGATATAAAGTTTTATGGTTGACATCATCTTATTTCCACCAATTACAGCAAAATATAAATGTCTGTAACTTTATGTCGCCCCATAAAAGTAATATACCCTACAAATGTCGTGTACTTCCATGTAGTGATAACATGCTGCATCTCTGGCAGTATATTCAGAGACAACACTTTACATGATGGATGGGTTATGGATGTAAATCAACCTTAAACTGACTGTTTTAATTCTGCCAATGAACATGAGGTGTATGCACTGTGTGTTTCTGGTTATAGTCTTTGGAAGGTAATCAATAAGATGATTACAGTTGGAGTGTAACCTTCCAGCCCTGGCTATCAGTAATGTCAGTCTTTATCTCTCCAGTGTACATCAACATCTGTTAATGAAACACTGTGAGAAGACTTTGGTCAAACGTACAGGTAGACATGTAACATCCAAAATACCGAGGGCTGTTCTTTTATATACCTACACACTACAAAAAATATTGAGATTTTCATTCATTAAAATAGTATTTATTTTAAAATATATTATTAGTGTTTCTATTGTTGGTGTAAATACCTTAAACTGCAAAATGATTACAGATTATGATGTAAAATAATCAAAAGGTAAAAAAAAATGTGGATTGTAATTTAGAGTATAATGTACTTTTTTCCTTTATTTGGTGTAGTTGATATTCTGGGTTATCCCTTGGTTAATACAGGATAGGCAAAAATAAGCCTGGGACTTGAGCCTTTTCCTTTTTTGGTTATTAACTGTGAGAAAATATGTGTGAAATAATCTTTGTTTCTCCAGATGTATGTAAGCAAAATAAAAAAATGTTTATTAATTCACTCATTTTGTTTCTTCTGGCAGATAAATGCATAAACTTCTCTCAAAACTGAAGCTGTGATTATTAAAGACCAAAGCATATTCCAAAATCTTATTCACTGTGGCCCAAAAGTAATCACAGGAAATAAATTCAATGAACATATCAATAAATGGAGAAATTAATAAAAATATAGATTAATAAATCAATGTGGAAATAAAAGTATAATTAACAATATAATAAAAATAAAAAATAAATGTGGAAATAAATATGTACAGAAATATGCATTGTTTATTTCCTTATTACCCATGAATTTGTTTATTTTTTTGAATTGGCAAAATTTAAATTTATTCAACTATTTAGAATTTATCATGCTTTTTAAAATGCATTTATTTATTCTTATGCTCCCTGTGTCATTTCTATAGAAATGATAAATATTGTGATGCTGGCGAAATTAGAAATTTTATCCACAAAAAACGTCTAAAAACTGATCAAACTAATCTTTATGTCTTGTCGAAGGAATTAAGTTATATTAATTCTATTCATCCACTTACTGATGCAGTTTAACCCAATAAGGTAAGAAGACTGACATTAGATGGATTTATTATCTGTCACTACATCAAATGTCAATAATGCAAATGTTACTGTATCAGAGGTTTAATAGGAAAATATGGTGAAATCCACAGTATTAGCTGTTCATGCTGTAACGATATTGGTGTAAGAAGTGGAGGCCCAAGTGAAGTTAGTATCTCTGTACTCGCAAATATAATATTCCTAGCAGTAATAATAGTGGAGGAGGCTCTATTGGTTGTGGTACTAGTGGTGGTATTAATAGTAAAACAAGAGGAGACGCTCTAACATATCTATTAGAGGACATACCGGGTTATTCTTGTCCACCTGGATGCGGTAGCGGGTGATGAAGGCGGGTTTACCGGTGGTGTCCACCAGCAGCAGCAGACCATTTGTCACCCAGAACGCCAGAGTGGGGACCAACATTGTGCCTGTTGAGAAAAACAAAAGCTGCTGTCACAGAATGAAACGATGATGGCAGCGCCTGACGTGGGCCTGAATATTTTAGCCAAGGCTGTACATGACTTTTTCCACAACTTGAGATAAAAAAACAAAAATATTTGAACAATGTGTCATGATAAATGCTGCAAACAACTCACTGATATTTTTAAGAAACGTCTGGCCTTTAGCATTTTCTGATCTGACTATAAAACAGATTATGTTTTAAAAACTGTCATTTTCACAGATATCAAACAGGATTGCACCTTGTGAGATTATCTTTTTTTATTACTTGCGCTTTGCTTTATTGTTTTATCTTAATGTGTATTACATAATCACTTTGGAGGAATGCCTGGCTTACAATAATCGCCCTGTCTTGTAAAGCGTATTCGTTTGGACTGGCAGCACAGAATGTCCTTCATAGATCATATCAGGTTGAGGAACACCTTCCGATGTGCAAAACAGCTGGACAGTTCATGGACAACAACAACAAGACTGCTGCATCATCAGAGTGAGTAAGTCGACACCAGAGGTCATGTCTTGAGGTTATATATGATATGCAGAACTGAACAGCTGTTCTCAATGCTACACAAACATGCTATTTCCTCTGTAGATAAGGTGCTCTTTTGTGCAGTGTCATAACTCTGAAAACAAAGTCCTGTTTGTGTCTCCAGGGGGATGAAACCCTGTGTGTAATCTAATTTAAAGCTACATTAGTAAATATCTTTAAGTACTGTGAAAATTCTAAAATGTTAGAACTGAATACAGGAATAGTTAGAGGGCTATATAGATCCGTAAAGCCACCTATTTCCAAGCCTTTCATAGCAATACAAAGTATGTATTGATTAAAAAAGCAGGTCATTCAGCCGCTATCATGTAGCAGACATACTGCTGTGTGTTTGATTTGGCCTCACAAAGACTGTTCTGTCATGAAAGGTCAGTAGTCTGGTTGGTTGCAACATGTTCTTTTACAGAGCACTTTTTTGACAAGAAAAAAAACCCCAAGATGTTATGTCTTACCTAAGTAGAACAAAGCAGTTTCATGACCCTCAAAAGTATTGTGCAGTTTCATCCACAAGTTCTGCCAAAAATCTCCAGAAGCTCCCCAGAATCTCTGAAGATGCCTGGAGGAGGAAATGTTATCAAATGTCAAAGTTCACAAGATTTTTACATGGCAAAACCAATGTTTATTCTTTTGTACACTTTTTCTAGAGAACTCATCCCACACTTTATGGCTCGTGCACCAACCGAGAAACAGTTGAACTAAAAACAATAAGTTTGCAATGGCTGACAGCCACCTAGCAGCCACCTAATAATGCCCTAACTACCCAGAAACACTGTAGCAACCATGTACCAAGAACCTCTATATACCCTTGCAATCATATATAAGTAGGCTATGTTAACATGGACATGAATAATCCCTGTATTAACGGGTTTTGGAGTATCACGTTTATGTGTTTGAGCATGTAAACACCGAGCTGGAGTACTCAGAAAGAAACTGGGAATATCAGGGGAAAATGAGTAGCCTGATTTCTCTGAGCTCATGTAAACACCATGTCCTGAATATGATCATAACTAGGATAAGCGACATACAACTGTTATTCATGTAACTGCACTCATACTGAACACACAGCCACATCCTGACAAAAACCTTCTGGCAAAAACTTTGTGTCATATCCTGAAATTTAAGTCACGCCATGCCCGCCTATGCAAAACTGTCAGATGGAAAACCTACCTTGACCTGCATGCATTTATTGTGAAAAAAAAAAGACCCGGTCTGAGCACCCTGTTTCGAATATTCCCAAAGATAATTAGACCCGATCCAAAATTAGATTAACCCCTGCAGACACTAACAGAGAGAGAACAACAGCAGCAGCAGCAGCAGCAGCACTCTGCACTTTCGCCTGCCACTGCTTGTTTATTATTGCTGGTGACTGATTATTTTCCAAGACTAATTTTTAGAAGTAACGGAAAGTCCTATTTTTATCTCCTGCACCAACAATGAAACATTCTGTAGCCAAGTGGGTGAGACAGTTATTAACAACTGTCCAAGCAATTTATAGAAAAACTTCACCCACCAAATGACCATTTGTCTATCAATTACTCACCCTATGTAACACTGAAAACTTTGTTTTTCTTGCATGCCACTATGGTGAACGAAGAATCCAAAAACAGAGAAAAATCCTTGATGAATTTAAATGATAGGGTTCCATGGTTAAATACAACAAAACTATATCTAAACATCAGTATACAAAGTCTCAGTTATCCAGTCATACGCTCAGTACGACCCAAACACATGCATCTCCCTGAAAAAGTTGTAATTAAAAACTCTTCCACATTAATCATTTCAGGCACCGATCAGTAGCATGTCTGCCCTATAATGTGGAAGTGTTTTAACTTGTAAGAATGCATGTGTTTGGGAAGTACTGAGCACACAATTCATTAAATGAGACTTGGATTGAGAGTTTAAAAACAGAAAACAGTATTTTCTCTGTTTTCGGATTCTTCGTTCACCAGGGAGGCATGTGAGAAAATAAAGTTTTCTTTACAAATTCAAAATAACACAGTGATTGATATACTTTTTATCATTTGGAGGGTAAAGAATTCCTTTAATATCTATTAATTAAATTTAGAGATATAATTAATCTGTTAATTAGGGTACTCATTTTCTAAAATATTTTTCCTGTGGAGATAATGATGTACCAGGTGATCACCACCACACCTGACCGACTGGACCAAGTATAATTTGGACCCAATCAGACTGTCCAGTCCTGCTTAATACTGGCATGATGATTCCCATCCACTTCTCTTCTTTCCCTTAGCTGTTCTTTTTTTATTGCGCACTGATGTAAGACCCTGCGACACTGCCCCTCCTCAGGTTCATCTCAAGTTCATGTCAGGACAAGCTATTCGTTTGTTGTATTCTAACACTATAAACTGTAAGGTAATCCTACCATGTCAGCGAGTTGCCAAATGCAGCCAAGAACAAGATTCCAGATCCGATGACAACCGCAGCTTTCTTCACAGAGTCCCACAGTCCTCCAGGGCCCTCCTGCGCAGAGAAAAAGCAACAATGGTGTATGTATGAATCTCTCTGTTATACTCTGATGAGACAGTGCAATCTCGCCATGCTGAGCTACATCAGAAACAGCTTACGCGGTGGAAATGTCTCTAAAACAACAGTGAGGATGGCAGCACTGTGGCGTCTTAGGTCTATTCTGTTAACAGTGATCTACACAGACAAAGAAGACTTTAAGGCTTATGTTTCCATAAGGACGAGGCATTTGGCACCCTGGGACTGAATAGAGATAACACACGTTAATAAAGAAAGTGAGACTGAAGAGAAAAATAAATCAGGCAGCAGGAGAGAAACCCTCGTGTGCCTCTGAGTCCTTGTGTATCTTAAAGGAATACTTCACCCACTAAATGACCATTTGTAAATCAATAGGTCATGTTGTGTTACCTTGAATTCATGACAAAAACTTTGTTATTCTCCTGTGCCTTCAGGGACAACAGCGAACATTTTGATGAACTGACAGCAAAACTATATCAAAATATTAATTTACAAAGTCTCATACGAGTGCTGCAGTATAACCCAAGTCTCATTAACTAGTCATGTGTTTGGGAAGCACTGAGCATACGACGGACAGAGTTTTGCTGTGTTTAAACGCTGCAGTCAATCAATGTTCATTAAAGCATTTAATTGTAGGACTGCAATGAAAATAGGCTTTATTGTTTTTTGGTCTTAATGATCAGAAGTAGTGAAGTGCAGAGTTTGAGTGTATTTTGTATTTTCTTTTTTTGTTTTAAGATATTTTTTGGGCAGTTTTGCCTGTAATTGATAGGAAAGTCAAGTGTGAAAGGGAGAGAGAGAGGGAATGACATGCAGCAAAGGGCCACAGGCTGGAGTTGAACCCGGGCTGCTGCGGCAACAGCCCTGCACACTGGGCGCCCGCTCCATCCACCAAGCCACTGTCGCCCCAGTGTATTTTGTATTTTCAATCAAAGAAAGAGTCATGTCACATGATTACTCCCACAATAACCTAAATACTGCACTTGTTTGCCTGAAAATATAAATACAGGGAACATGGTGAACAGAAACAGACAGAGCCATATTAAATGGCTGTGAAACTGAAATGTGAAATTTGAATGAGGACAGTGTTGACTGCACAGTAAATACATTTTAGATTAAGGTTTTCCCCATGTATGCCTTTTAATATTGGATGTGCTGTAAAGAAAATGTATTTTAGTGTGACCATAACAGATTTAAACAAATTTTGTGTCTCTTACAATAAATTAATTTAAATTTATTTCGATTTTTTACTTCTATCTCAAATACTTCATGTTAAATATGTCCAACGAATCCATGGTGCATTTAGTAAGAGCAAAATCTGAGCCAGCCACGCTGAGAGAAAACTGGATCAGTTCTCTCAGCGGGAATTAAGTCCAGAGATTGATGTCACATTCACCAGACCTTCTAAAATGCCAGCTTTTACCCCGGCTGCCCTTTGCCCAGCCATGGCAACAGTGGGAACAATGATACTCAAATGGCTACTGACACTGATGCATCCTTGGACATCTATCCTTATGAGGACATTTGGTTCTCTAAGCAATCTGTAGTCTTCATCCCCAAACACACTGTCTATATTTTTCCACTACAGTAAACTGCACTCTCTCATAACTCTCCTTAACATTTTTTTATTATTATGTGCATGACCGATTATTTGCCATCTTCTCTTTGTTCCCTGCAGGTCTCCACAAATTTACACACGAGGGAAGAAATGTAACTTGTCAGGTCGAGCCTGTCCCCAAGAACAAAACAGCAAACAGGACAAAAGGGAGGTGCAAAGTTTATATAACAGGTGTTTTAACAGCAAAGCACATGTGCTACAAAGTGCGTAACAGAGAGGCAACACAGATAAATACAGAGTGGACAACATGAGAGGTAAAAATACAGAAAAATTAGACACTTTTAGGAAAGTGTAAAGGTTTATTAAAGGCATGATCTCTGGTTTGGAGAGTCAGGCAGAAAAAACATTATTTAAAAATCGTTTTAAGTCTTTGAGACTTGAAAATAAATGTAAAACTTGCAATATATTAGCAGTGACAAAAAGCATTTTATACCTTTTCTCACGCTAAAATAATATTTGCAAACAATGATCGATGGTTATGTTTGATGAAAACTAAATAACAGGAACACAAACTTCTACACGAACACAAACTTCTAACATACAGTATGTTTTGTCAGACCATGATACTTGAGGCTTGACCCATGTAGGTTTCCTGAGGATAATCTTGAATTTTATCATTTTCATGCTCCACAATGTGCAAGGATTCTGTGTTTCTTGGGAGGATGTCAGAGACTTTGATGCAGACAGTAAAGGAATCTATACGGGCACTTTAATTATTTAAATGTATAAAATGATTTGTGGTTCATACCCTCAATTGAAATATATAGGATGATAAATTTTATTAACTAGTAGTGGTCTGGAAGAAGCTGTAATCATACAGTGTATGGCACTGAAGGGATAAAATTAAATAAGATATCCAAACACCTAATAACATTTATAATAAAACTGCAAAAATGTTCATAATTATTAAGGAAAATAACCGAACCTATAAATAACAAAACATCCACACATGTGCTCAGTACTTTTTCTTTCATGAGATACCACAGAAGTTAACAGATCGCATTATTATTTGCCCATTCTCCAAGGTTAATAAACCCTGCCACCCTCTAAAGGGTTGTGCCCGTTGGCTGTGACTCATCATATTGTGTTAATGCTGACCCGCCCTAATTAGATCATCTATATTGTTTACTTATGTAATAGCACATCACGGTGTTCAGTCACAAAGGTGCTTTGTTCTTACCTGTCTGCTGCTGCCTGTCATGGCACCGCCCCTCGTGTCTGTAAGCACAATAATAAATACACTGTAAACTCTTTATTTATTTATTTATTCTCCAGGTAGAATTAGAACAGATTCATAACCACACACAGCAAGTCTTTAAAGGGGTGAACACATCTATCTATCTATCTGATAAATTAAAATAAAATACAATCATATAAAATGATAACAAGATGGGTGATTTTGGGGGGAAATTTGAATGGGTGTGCTGTCCCACAATAACTGATGGCAGAAGATTGAAGATTAATGTTCTGCTGATTATTTTGAAAGGAAGGTGGCCTAATCTCAGCTGACTTGCAAAATAATACTGTGTTTAAAAACCAGATCTTTTGTTTTCCTTTTGTGATGACGATCAAGTTTTTTTGCTTAGTCTAAGAAAATAACTTTCATTTCTTATTTTCCCACAGTGTGACAAAACTCAGACGTGGCCCCATATACTGGACTACTCCACCAATTAAATTTTTATTTATTTTTTTTTTAAATTTAACAGCCCAACAACAGTCGACTGCTTTTATCTTTCCATGGTACAATAATCATCTGAGTGCTGTGTAGCCTGGTGCAAAATTTACAGCTGGAGGATTATGCGTAATCCTATTATAATACAGTGAGCAATTTTTCTAGTCAAATTCTTGTGGATAAAAACCTGCCCTACATCCACTAAATCTCTCTGTTTGTAGCTGAGCGAGATATGGAAAGTTAAGGGGACGAAAGGAACAAAAAGCATATAGAGATTACAGAAAAGGGCATCAAATTATATTCAAAATGTATTTTGCTTAGTGTCATGTCACTTCACTGACACTTGATCTTCACAGTGCATAATGACGTATGTGCAGCATTTGACACACAGAGAGGACGATGATGAGTTTGTGACATGACAGCGAGATTAAAAACCAATTTTGGTTCAATATGCAACTTAGAAAAAAGTGATGTGAACCTTGGAACTACTGCAAGTACACCGAGAATTGACTTTCAGTAAACTAGGAGAAATGTTGTTTACACTAGTTCACTTTTTATTCACTTTTTTTAGTATTTATTTTAGTTTTGATACCTTTTTGTGTGCGTTTTATCTTTTACTATTTATTGCCTGTCTATTTCTGACTTGACAGAGTGCTTTTTACACAGGAATTCTTATGTAACCAGACTGCGCACAGGTCCACAAATGGCACATGATGTTGTCTCATCTTTTTTTTTTTTTAGACAGACAACTTTTTTTTTTTTTTAACTTAAATTAACTTAACTTAATTTAAAATTTTACTGTGGAAACCCAGACACAAATTATCACACTAATTATCAATCATATCAGAGTATTTATATGTCTCGAAGTTGGTGTTTTAAACTTTTTAAAAATATATATATTAAAAACAAAAGATATTTTACTAAATAAGAGAGAACTAAGGGCCTTAATTAGGCTACTTGATTTCAATTAAGCTAAATTTATTAAAAATAAATCTAAAAACAGCCTTGACATATCTTAAAATAATGCTGAGCCAAAACAATAAAAGCATGCAGTCATATACGTCACAAATATCGAAATATCACAGTAAAATGGTGGAAAATTGTAACTGTAAGCACTTTACACACAGATAAGGAACTGAGCAGTCTTCCACTAACAACAATAACCGGTAAAAGGTAACACTGCTTTGTTTCCGTCACGCAGACAGCTGTGGGCCTAACTCAACACCAGCTTTTATAAAGTGACTAAAGCCGACTCCACCGACTTGTTACCGGTCAGAGAAATAACCGACTCACCGCTGACTCTGGTGTCCACCGTCATGTCTCCTCGCGGTCTCTCCTCGACTCTTCACATGCTTTCAAAACAACCGTGTATTTACAACAGCGAGCCACTTCTGATTGGCTGAATCGTGGTCAGCTGACTCAGCCTGTATGCGGAAGCTGTTTTTCCTCTCTGCCTCTTGACCACATAAAACTTGACTATTCAGGTTAAGGTTGAGACTCAGCAGGGAGGCTGGGGTGTCAAAGCATGCTGACGGGCACGTTTAAGTGGATAAGTGAGAAACGATTACAGTAGAACATACTCTATTGTAGTTATTGTCTGTTTTATAATATAATGGTGTTCATCCTCAGACAGGAAACCCATATATTTGAAGAAAAACTGTTGAAAGACTTAAATAGTAGTAGCCTAGTGTTATGGTACTTTTATGAGTGTTGAACAATAAAATATTTCACCCATAGCTGGAGCAATTGGTCTATGAATCGATTAGTTGACTGTTATTAGCCTTAGTGCAGCTGTTTTGATTTTCAATTCATCGCTAAAGTAATTTTTCGAGCAAAAGCATCAAACATCGTAAAGATTTACTACTTTATTTTGTTTTATAACATCATAAACAGACTGTCGTTAGATTTTGGACCACTGGTCAGACACAACAAGTAGATTACAAGATGTCCCCTTCGCCTTTAAGAAATTGTAGTTTGGCATCTATTTATTTTGACATGTCTGTAGTCACACATTGCAAATTCCCGTGTTGTAAAATTAGCAATGAGAAAGCATAATAAAGTGGGCTGAGAGGACAATTCAGCTGACATTTTTAGTGTTGGGTATTCAGATTCTGTAGGCTATAACCCGCACATGCTCTGTGCAGTCTGCTCCTAAAAGTGCCTAGTATAAAACGTGTCAGAAATATGCTTTTTAACTTTTTAAAAAAGACAAATAATTTCCCTAAAACAGCTGGGCACTGTAGTTTTTAGCTAATGTTACTCAAACAGGAGGAAACAGTGCATTTGTTGGGAAGTATTTTCAGCTGCGGATTAATACACATATGGTTCTCTTGTGAGTATTTATAGCAGTAGGAAGATGTCGATGGACCAAAATAAACTACAGTGGCCAAATTCATCGCAGTGAAGGAAACTGTCACCCAGTGCAACACTTTGGCAAACTGATGTGGTTTTTTTTTTTTAGTTTTTGGAGAACAATGGGGCTCTGTGGCACAGAGAATAAGATACATCAGGCTTCACAGAGACTCAATTCATTGTTGGTTTTGGTCATTTCATGGTATTTGACAATAAGAAGAACATCCCCAGACTTATCCTTTAAAGCTACTTAAGGGGGAATTAAAGATGGAAAACTGAGTCTCAAGGGGTTCACAAAAGAGCACGTTTCATCTGGAAGCAAGAGGGAAACATTTAGCCTCCTCACACCCTTCCTACAGTTCGCTCCACCAATGAGATCCGTCTCCAGAGCAGCTCGGCCTCCAAAGACATGTTCAGACACAACTCCAACGTGCTGTTCAGTAATAATACACTGTACAGTACAGTACGGCCACTGTAGGGGTAATAATGATGACTCCAGGCTGCACACACACATACACACAAACACACACTCTGTCCTCTGCCTTCCACTCATCAATGGCATCTCCTTCAGTTATCACTCAACACTCCTTGACACAGATAACCTTCAGGCCTGTCTGCTGCAGCAGCAACATGAGGCTCCCCTATCGCCCATGATTACAGTACAGGGGGTCAGTCCTCCATGATCATTATGTAAAATGAGAGTGACTTTGACCACAGGTGTGTGGATCAGACCCGGAAAACCCCCTTTAATAGATGTACAGGAGAAGTTAGCATTTCTTACTTTAATCAGGACATTTCCTCCCCTACACAGAGACTTGATTGGGAATTTATACATTAAAATATTTCATTATTGCCTGTATTTAAAATGAAATCTGCTTAAGCAATTCATTTCATGGTACCTCTGGATATTTTCTATATTATAAAAGACTAGCTGTGTCATGTCATACCAGCTACATAAAAGATTAATGCTGCACCTCTCGTATCTGTAACCACTATAGTCTAAATATTCTTGAACACACACTTTTATTTAGGCACAGCTCTGTGATGGTTGACTGTTACCTCATGTTCTGGGGACATAGATGCTCAAATCTATTCTCATATCACCCAGAAGGGGGCACCAAATATTTCAAATCAGAAAGCTCACTGTGCGTGTGGTGAGCAGAGGTTATGAAATTTATACCACACACTAAATTAAAATTCCATTCACAAGATTAGGTGCTATCATTCTGCATGACTGTGTTTCATCATGCATTTTATTTTGAAATTTACTGTACTGACCGGTCTTGTCCTGACATGATTCTTTCATACTAATTATTCTATTATTTATGTTGTATGGGTGGCAGTGAGAAAGCAAACAAGTGATTTTGTTGAACAATGCCACTCTTTCGTCTGGGAAAGTCTATGAAACCTCAGACTAGAAAAACATTTACCTATCGTGTAACGTTAAATCATAGATGACTATTTTCCATGTTAACTTCAGTTCCAGAATCTTTACTTTGAATGATATTTTATCCTACACTGACTGAGACAAGATTCATAAATTACAGCCAATGATAAGTGTCACCAGTGATTTACTGTCACCATGTATAATGAGCCAGCAGGTGACTCCTCCTGAATAAAGTGGTGTTTTAATGCACAGCTCAGCTCTGACCTCTAGTGGCAGGCTGTTGCCACTGCATCAGTGTCCTGCAGGGTTTTGGCACACATCTGTCACTTGCCCTCCACATGGATTGGATTGGGATTTCAGTATATCATGACCCATTTTTTTTTTACATGGGTGCCTGTGTGTAGTTTCAGGACTATAGTTCCTTTACGTTCAAAATAAAAGTGGAGTGAGGAGGCAACTTATTTAACCATGCTTTGAGTTAAGCCTTCGCATGGGATTTGTTGATAGCAGGCCTTTTTCACTGCAGACATTTTGACACTTCACAGTAGGAAAAAATCTGGTGTAAATAATATAACGTGTAATGTTTGAATTCCATTTAGCTGCCTCAGTTTTAGGGTCCTGGTACTATTCGTACGTCACACTGTCATGGCTGGGACACGTGAATGTCCTGTTGTTAACAGACGAGTCAATAAAGCATGTCAGTGCTAAAAAATAATGAAAGGGCAACTCATAAAGTATTGATTTGAAGAAATTAGTATTTAATCATGGGTTAGTGAGTTTATGTATTTGATTATTTGGGAGAAACCGAAAATTTAAAATTACTAAATGTAATAAACTCAGAGTCTGATATTTCCACGATGACGTAACTATCCAGAAACATGTAGACCTGCTGCGCTGAACACGCTCTACCTGTGTAGCTTCTGTGTATCATGGGCGTGTGAGTTCTTTTCTTAACAGGCACGACCATACCCATTAAATGGGTGTCAGCAAGTTTACCCTCTTGGAGCTGATCAAACCTGTTTTGGCTTCTCTTTATCTTTTAAAATCAATTAAGCAGGATTCAAAGGTCTGTTTAATGACAGGGGCTGCACAAATTCTGCTGGAGCTGTCTTATCTGACTTTTATTTGGATTTGGATTTAGCCCATTAAGTTGAGGCTACAGCTGTGTTGTGCATTGTGGCAGGCTGATTGTATCCAAGGAAGGCCCTATACTTAAGCCTGTGACCTTTGACCTCTGCTGCACATTAACTGCATCTCATTTTCCTCCTGTTTTTATCATTTATTCATTATATTAAGCAGATTTTAGCATGCTACGATGGTGAACATGGTAAAAAAAAATACAGCATTAAAGCATCAGCATTGTCATTATGGGGCAGCTGTGGCTCAGATGAAGAAGGACATCCACTAATACAGATCAGTGGTTGGATTCCCAGTTCCTCCCCCAGAGGAAAATGTTGCTGCTCACAGAAGTCTTTTCTTTGTCTCAACAGACACAAACCAGCTTGTTATTTGGAGTTACAAAATTCTGATAAGAAGATAAGAATACTAAACTGTGATAAGAATAACTTTAACAGTTCTTTGCTGTGATTGTAGGCTTCTTGAAGGTTTCGAGAGATGATTAGTTCAGACAAATAAACATTACAGCAGCAACAGAAGAAAAAGAGTTTGATAACATGGTCAAAATGTTATATTGAGCTCAGTTATGTCTAGGAGAAAAAGAGATCTTATCTTAGATTGTTGAAGTGTCCTTGGGCAAGATACTGAACCCCAGATTGGTACTGGTGTGCCATTTGTATGTGAAAGAATATGAATGTTTAACTGAGTAGCAGGTGGCACCTTGTAGACCTCAGCCACCAGTGTGTGAACAGGTGAATCGGGCATGTCTAGACAAGAAGGGTGCTATGTAAAGGCAAGTCCACTGTGATGAGGATGTTGGCACTAGCTCAAAATATGTGGCACTAGCCATGTTTAGATGCGCATCTAGAAGTATTGCATCGGAAAATTATGATGGAAACGCCAAAATTCTAATTAAAATCCCCTGATTCGCACAAACTAAAATACGCTCGCTTTAGCCGGGTTTTGGTTGATTCGAAAAAATGTTGATTTGCAAAACAGGGGATGGAAACAGTTATGTTCGAATTAAGTCTGACATAGCGCACCTCTCTCCATGGTGATATCCACACTCCGGGTCGGGAAGGCGGTAATGCATTTACAAGCTGGTTGCCAACCGCCAGAAAACGTAGAAGAAGAATGCGAAACTTGTTTTGTTTCCGGTTCTGCGGAAAACTTGCACAAGTTCATAGTTTTCACCAAAGTTCGAACATTTAATGGAAACACACAGGATTCGTATTTCTTTTAATGCGCATTTCCCAATAATTCGAATCACTTTTGGATGGAAACATAGATTGATTCACAGTTGACAAATTGAGTGGTTTTTAGGCTAGTTTTCTTATGGCACATTGTTGCCATTTTCTGGTTAATTGCCTTTTTAAATTAAAACTTAGACATTAAAATGATTATTATAATAAGAAAACCCATTCTTGTAATTGCAGTGGAGAGTTAATCAAACATGAGGATCTGTGCAGGGTGGGGGTGGGGATGTTTGCACAAGGTGCCCAATATTAGTGACACCCCTGCTCATAGAGTCAATATATACAGTAAAATGCTATTTATAATGAGGCTGTCGGAAAGCTTAAATGTGAGAGCTATCGACTTGCCCGGCAGTCAGTCAGCATTTCCAGTTGAAACCACGTGTTTTCCTGGACAAAGTAAAGGTGTAAAGGGTTAAAGATCATCTCGGCAGCAGATTCACATTCAGCAGGTTTGCTCTCTCCAGTAGTTGCATCGCTCCGCGGGCAGCGCTGGCTCGCTCCGATATTTCAACCCGCTGTGGATTGTGGGAGTTGAGGACACTGCCCAGGCTTGTTCCCGGAGAACCGGAGACATTTTCCCCCGCTGTGTTTTGTAAGTACCGCTCCGGGTTTGCACACCGACATATCGAGCCGAGCACGGTCGCGTACAGTCGGCAGAGCCGGTGTGTGTTCGCCGAACTGAGCCTTTAACGTTGCCATTTCGTGTTTTCCTGGCATGGAGGCCGAGAGCGGAGACTGCTGGAGCTGACAGGCGGGGAGGGGAGGGAAGGAGGAGCGGGCAGCTGCCGCCGCTCCGCCGGGGTTGTTTCCACACGGAAGCTCGTTGACCTGAACGGGAAAAATGTCACTGTCTCGTCTGACAGCTCCATTTTAGCCGTTTGTGTAGTCGCTCCTGCTGTGGATAAAACACATTTCCATGCGCGAGACATCCGGCGCGCTGTTGACATGCGGAAATCGTTGACAGTGGGCAGCAGAAACAAATGCCCAGTGTGGCGGTGAAACCCACCTCCACCTGTCCGGAGTGGAGAAATGCCGCAGATGTTGTGTCTCCCAGTCAATAACCATGTTGCTTAAATATAATGTTCGCATTATGTTCGATATGACATGTTATACATCGTGTGAAATCCCTGCATTAATTACAGCAGGACTTGGAAACAGCGTGGCCTTTGGTGGGGCTAATTAATTATCAGTATCAGCTAATTAGAGTCTGCATCTGGTATAATAAAAAAAAAAAATCAATCGCAACTATTATGTCATGAAATCATCCAAGGGATTGACTTTGAATATTGTGAGTTTCTATTTGAGTTGGATCCCCCAAATGAAAGCCATAATATGCATATTATTTACATCTAATAAGTGACCATTCCTATGATGTCAGGATGCTAATGGCGCTCACAGCAGTGATCCACAGCAGCATGTCTCTGATGATAATCCGAGTCTTAGAGCTAGTGTGACATTTAAGCTGCTCTTTGGCCTGAAGGTGATCTAAACTACACACAGAAAGCCTAATGTGGATCTTGGGCAGACTGTATTAATATAAATAGTGCAGTCTGGTAAATAATATTTCTGTATTCTTTGAAACATGCATCAAGGCGTTTTGTGTGGTTATTAAGAAAATTAAAGTGCAGAACTAACTGCTGGAGGACTTGAAACATGGTGACTAATAGACTTGTGATTAAGGGCTTGGCTCTGACTGCACAATAATAATAACATGCAGTGTTACATATGGTCAGAGAGTTTAGAGCTGGGTGTTGATGAGATGTAAAACTTGTTCAGGATCAGCTTTTGTTTAGATCAAATTTGAAACAAAACCTTCAAAAACTGATTTAAAAAGAACAGGAATTGCATGACATTTATTGTATATTTGGAGAGCAGATTCCATACATTATACTATACAGACGAGAATGTGACCTGTCAGTGTTTTCATTCAGCAAAGAAAGACATCATGAAAGTGCAGTTTGTGTGTAATCGCTGTCAGAATTGATGTTTTTTATTTCTAAATTATTCATTGAGAGCCAGCCAGCTCCACCACAAGAGCCTGCTGCTTTTTTATTTCATCTTTATTTTGATTTATCACTTCCTGTGGAAGACGTGTCCCAACTTGTCTGCAGCCCTTTGAGAAAGATTTCCTGTGTCACCCAGCCTCAGTTTGTAATTTCAACCAGTAAGATGAGTGCATGTTTTCACATCTGGTCATTGTGGCCAAGCTATATTTAAGAGCGAGGTCACATGATGTTATACTAAGTACTGTGTTGCTGCTTGTTTAACATTTAACGTACAATAAACAAAGTCATACTCAGATTTATTAATGGATCATGGTTGTTGTGTCCCTGCAGAGCTCGACACTGGTAGCGCTCTCAGCACCATGTCTAGCCGAGGAGGAAAGAAGAAGTCGACCAAGACGTCCCGGTCCACCAAGGCCGGGGTCATCTTCCCTGTAGGACGCATGCTGCGCTACATCAAGAGGGGCCTGCCCAAATATCGCATCGGGGTGGGAGCGCCTGTCTACCTGGCTGCTGTCCTGGAGTATCTTACTGGTGAGATTTATTTTTTTTGAGAGGAGAGAAAAATGTTATGTTAGATTTTTGGGGTATTTTTGTCAGGGAATACTGCAGTGAACTGCAAGAACAACTGACTGCTCTCTTGTGTTGTTGGCCGCTGAGCAATTTTCCACAAGCGCAGCCCTATGACAGAGGTTGTTAATTGAGCTAAGAGCATTAGTTACTTTATGTTATCTGTAGACATTAAATAAAATCCAATTTCAAAACAATAAAAACTATAAAAATCCTCTAAATACTTAAAAAGGTTTTTTTAATCATTTAATGACAGTTTAAGTTTTTTAAATGCTTCATTTTGAGACAAATATAATATTTAAAAAATCTTTACATTCAGTGTTATCTACTCAGAACCTTGGCAGAAAGAATGACAACAAAGTCTGATTGCAGTCAGAAGCATGAACTAATTTTCTAAATCACTCGTGCTCTGCAGTGTTTATTGATGATATATTTTTTTACCCATGTAGCTGAGATCTTGGAGTTGGCAGGTAATGCAGCCCGAGACAACAAGAAGGGCCGCGTCACACCACGACACATCCTGCTGGCCATCGCCAACGACGAGGAGTTGAACCAGGTCAGCTGCTGCATGTATCTGAAAAACACATTTTAGTTGCATTCATGTAAACTTATTTTGTCTGTTATATAAAGTTAGATAATCTGACATTTGAAGGACGCCAGTGGTGTTCTCACTCTGTAGACCATTTACAAAAAAGCCCACTGTATAATATCATTGTCAACTGTTTTTTTTCAGTGCATACAGCATGTTTTTAGTTTGATTTTAAACCGTCTGGACAGCGTGGGACCATGTGAAGTCTTGTTTTTAACTTTGTCTTTCTGTTTCTCAGTTGCTGAAAGGTGTGACCATCGCAGCAGGTGGAGTCCTGCCCAACATCCATCCAGAGCTGCTGGCTAAGAAGAGAGGAGCAAAGGGGAAACTGGAGATACCCGTCTCACCTGCTCCAGAGAAGAAGCCCAAGTCGGTTAAGAAAACAGCGGCTAAGAAAATGGGAGGGAAAAAGGCAGGAGGGAAGGCCAAGGTATTGGAGTCTGGATTGTTACTGAATGTGTTTGTGGTCAAACGTAGGAGGTGAAAGCAGAGGAAGTTTCATCAACCTGTGATTTTGTATAGATGGATTTTATAAAACAAACGTGTTTACTTTTTAAAATATATCAGATGCCTTCCTGAGCAGGAACTAAGAACGTTGTGTTTGCCTGATATCAGAAAGAACGGTCAACTGTCAACATCTTCAGACTGACATTGTGTCCACCCTAACTAATTACTGTAAGGGAGGGGGATTAAATTTTTCCTAACCAGTCGCTAGGGACCAACATATCTGCCTGAATCTTCTATCATTCAAAGTCCACACTGATGCGTAGCCATGCCAACATGCTTGTTTTGCCAGGGGTTTAAGAGTGAAGTGGAGCGAAGTAAAACAAACTACGATGTCTGGTGATATTGAGAAGACCTGGTGATTTAGAGCAGTCTCAATAGCAGCATCTATCTTGTCTATAGCAGTCGCCATTGTAGTTATTACTCCTCAGTAGTTCTGGCATACAGCTTTTGACAATGGCATTAGTCCCGCCAGTGTCACTGATAGTCTCTCCCCTCTTTCCCCCACGGTGCTCATTGGATCGATTGCTGCCGTTTCATTTCACAATGCAAGACAAATCAGTCAACTCAGTGGAGTGGGCGGACTCAGAGGTCTAGACCTGGGCAAATGTTGTGCAGTCGTGGGAAAAATACAGTGCACATCACAAAACATTTATGACATCTTTGATAGGAAAAGAAAAGTTGAAGTAACACCCAGAACCAAGAGCAGTCTAACTAAAAGCAAAGCACTAAGACTAGATGTTCTGGTGAAACAGTTTCAGCACAACACTGTAGCTGACCCTGACCTCTTACTCAGGAGAAAACAGTGTTTATATAGAGAAAAATAAAGTGTCTCTGTGTCCTCAACAGAAGCAGGGAGAGGTGAGCAAGGCGGCGTCGGCAGACAGCACCACAGAGGGATCTCCAGTTGACAGCTTCACTGTGCTTTCCACCAAGAGCCTCTTCCTGGGTCAAAAGGTCAGTTTTCTGTCCAAAGAAATGTACTAACCCCCGCACAGGCGTAAGCTAAATAAATATTAAATTACAGGTAAGCCTCTATTGAATGATTTAGGTTTGGGCTGAACAGATGCCTAACTCATGCCAGGCTAAGGCTCATGAAAAAGTTATAGACAAATCTTAGAAAGCCTACATGAAGTCAGACGTACATGGATACATACTTTAATGGCTTTCAGACATATGTGGCTGTCAAAGGACTGTCTTGTTCTGAAATGCAGTGCCAAGGCCAGTGTTTAATTTTTTACAAGTCAAAGAAATAAGACATAGTTGTATGTGATGGAGGAGTTTATCTCTGTTTTGAAGCCAGATTAATCAGATCATAAACTGTACTCCTGCTGACTTACTTCTACAAACTGTATGATCTGCCTTCTTTAATATTCATATGTTGTTATCCAGTCTTCCCTGTCTGAACTAAACCAGATAAAGAGGTGAATTCAATCAGAGATTATCTGTTCTGCCTGATAGAAAGAAAGCTGTATGTGATATTTTGTTCTTTCAATGTAAGTTTCCATCACGCTGTACTTCCTCACAGGTGTGCTATAACTCACCAGACTTCATATAAGAGCTTTAAATGCTACGCAACAGAGCAGCACACTACGCTTTCACTGTAATAGTAGTAACCATGCTGTGTTGTCTACTATCTGGCAGATCTGTAAGCTCCCCCTGCGCTTTGGTCCTGCTGAGCATAAAAACTTCTTTTTAACCTTTTTTTTTTATTTGAACTGAAACATGGAAGTAAATTTGCCTGAAAGTCACATCTGAGCGTTTTTTTTTAATGTTCACATTCCAAGATCACAAGATCATCAAGATCAGAAGCTTATAAAAATAGATCTGAGTTTAAGAAACATAAAAGGCAGGAGGGGGGTCGTTTGTAAGAGAATGAATGACTCAAGAGTGATGCAAGAAGTGACACTGATTCCCTAATTTCAAACAGTAATAATAATTGTTAGTAATTGCCAATGTATGAGTTTGATTTTGGCTTCTGTGCACAGTCTTTGTGCTAAAAAAAATTTAATATACGTGCTGTGTTCAGCACTCTGACAGTAGTTTGGAGCAGTGTAATGTCAGTGTCCTTTTTCTGCCTCTAAGCTCATGGGTACCATAGGACTAACTGACAGGAATGCAACTTGGAGTCATTAAAATCAATGCACAAAAAAGAAATGCAGTCCCTAGAAGAACAAATACGGGAAATTTACTTCCAGAGCTCAACGTTTCAGCTCAGTTGTGATTTTCACTGCTGCTAATGGCACTGCATGCTTTGGTCTACTGTGCATATGCTAATGCTAATATATTATTTAATACTGATTAATTATCCCAACCCGATGCAGTAGCAGGTTTAGTATTTAAAGCATAATGAAACGGACTCCTTGCTTGTCGTTATTTCAGTAATCTTTGGCAATTTTGCTGCTCCATCTTGAATTAGTTGATGCTTTTTGCCTATTTGTAAAAGCTAGAGTTTAAACACATCCTGTCTTGGCTCATTGTCATTTTAATACACATTCCGAGATGTATTACATTCATTTGAAATTCAATTCAATCGCTCCGTAGCAGCACTATTTATCTTCTGTCATTAGACTTTCTTCATTAGTAAAATGGCTCCGTGCTCGATCGTGTAGCTGACCACAGATTACAGCAGCTGTTTAATGGAAATCAGTGGATGACAATCAAATGAATGCAGTTAACCTCCCACTGATTACGATAATGAACCCACGAAAAGAAAAGCTAGTGTACTCTCGGTTTTATAGACTTAATTATTGTAACTGCACTTTTTTCGGCTCAAGTGCTCAAGTCTCCATCACACACAGCCTGAATAACAGTTCTGTTGTCACTGCTTTCATTCTCACTGCTTTGTTTTAGGGTGATTTGGGCCTCTTATTACTACGTTTAAGGTTGAAATCATTGGAGGCAAAGTGTGGTGTTTGTGTAACTGATGGATGTTAGATTCTGAGATGCTTACAGGATGTGGCATATGCACTGAAAATTCTTAAAATTTTGAAGGATACCTTGACATTTTGACTTTGTTGTTTTAGGATATTCCTTTAGTCTTGGCTTTGGAAGTGAAACTATGCAGTAGAGCCAGCCTTTAACAAACAAAATCTAAATATTAATATACTTGAATTATCTTTGCAAACAAATAACAGTAGATAGTGAGAATGTAAACTGAAATTCTGTGGGAACATTGCAACCTAAAAGACAATATGACAAACTCTCTGAAATAACCACAAACACACCTACAAAGGTGGGTAGATTAGATTATGTGTTATAGAGCCTGTTTGACTTGTCATTGTAGGAAAAGCAGAGGTGTAAGTGATCAAATTATAAATGTCTGAGTTGCATTTAGGTGCTTCGGTTTCAGGTTCTTGGTATGGTGCATGTTCGCACACTGTCATTTACTACACCTGTGCTTTTCTTACTATAACAATTCAAAATGTCTGCTGTGAGAGAGAGAGCTACTTAACAGTGTTTTTTAATCTTCTACATTACTGTATCCATCATTTCCCTGTTGGTTAGTTTCAGCATGTGACCGCGGTCGGTCTTGCCAGAGGTCAGTTGTCCGTGTGGTCCTGATTATTCAGGCGCTTTCCATTGACATTTTAAATAATTTAGCTTGTCCTAATCAATGCACCTGCAGGTCTTCTGCCCTCTTTTGAATTCTTTCAGTTGTCAGAATTTGCTTTGAGGTCCGTTAAATGCTTATTAATGTTGAAACAGCAGTAGCAGTTAGCCGTATGACCTTTACAGCAGTGTTTTTCACTGTGAGATGATTACATTATTTACAGTTTCTTGTGTATTCCTGATAAGACTCTGAATATGTGCACGCTACCAGTCTACACTTAGTCAATAAACTGCACGTCACTGCACACAAATACATGTAGCATTTCCTCACTGTGTGCTTTCAGCTGTAGATAGATATGTTGAATGTCCACTTCTTTAAGCCATCAAAAAGTCAAGGTATCCCTTTTAGTGGTGTGAATCTGGTTTTAATTGCTTTGCTTCCTCCCCTCTTCCTTCTTGCTCTCCCTCCTCCTCTGCATGCCGCCATCCGTGCCCCCTCCACCCCCTCCGCAGCTCAACCTTATCCACAGCGAGGTCAGTAACTTGGCTGGCTTTGACGTGGAGGGGGTCATCAACCCCACCAATGCAGAGCTTGAACTTAAAGATGATCTAGGTGAGCTTCCCTGCCCCCCCGCTCCCATCCTCTCTGGTTCCAGTGGGGTTTGAGATTGAAAATCCTTGAGTGTTCAACAGCTTGACAGCTTCTCCTAAATCAAACTCTCAGTGAATTAAAAACCTTTGAGAATAAAGTTCAGACTGCTGGACTGGTTAGAGGGAGATTCCTCCACCAAGCCTGTTTATTCACACTATGGGCAACTTAGTTGATGTTACAATCATTTAGGACTGATGTTGGAAAGTGGAAGAGATATTGGATAAATCCGCAACTCATTCTTTTTTAGTTCCTCTTAAAAAGAATCCCGGATGTGCCACTGTTTGTTATCATTATTTAAAATCAGTTGAAGAAGTGTTAATAGTATCTTCTTTGCATTTTTCTTTTTGCTTTCTATTAATCTGCTGAGCTATGTGCAAGCACAAAAAAAGTTAGTTGTAATCTCAATGATCCATGGAGATCAGCATCCTCTTGTAACAGGATATTTTTGGATACATGAAATTAACTAGATGAAGCTGGTTTAAAGCAACCTTTAATGCAGCTAATAAGCAAACCATATTTTTGTTGCTTTGATATTAGCCTTCTAAAAATCTCAGTAAGACATATTACTGTAAATAAAAGCTCAGTGAAATGGCGCTACGGATGGCAGCCTCTGTTGTGCTTTCTCCTTTTCTGTTTTTTTGTTAATTTGCTCAGTTTTCGGCGCTCCCTCTCTGGTTATGCTCAGCCCAGTCGCCAGAATCAAATGTTGGCATTGTATGTTTCTGCGAACAACAGGTATGTTACATTTGTAAATGTCACTGTATCATATCAACATTTCTCAAGTGACGTAGCTCAGATTACATGCATATGAGCTTAGTGTTCATCAGGAGGAGGAGGGGATGGTGGATAAAGACATGTTGGAACATTTCCAGCCATGTTTGTTGTAACAAAACCAGTTAATTTTTTGAGCCATATTTGTAGCAACCAAACGTGGTATTTTAAGCTAAAACATGATGTTAACCAAACCCTAACCAAGTGGTTTTTGTGCTGAAACCTAACCACACTTTAACCCCACTGTTGTCGCAACATAAAATTGAAATGTCAACTTTCAACATGTCCGCTACATGTGAAACAAATTCAGCTCATGGAATGAACAAATGTGACATATCTGTTTGCAGAAACATACAATGCTGACAGTTATCTTGGCGATTAGGTTGTGTTTTATCATTTTCTAGCTTTGTTGTCCTTGTTTTTAGCTGTATGTTTGCTTCAGTGCAAGAACAATGAGAAGTCAAGTTTTCTACGGAAAAAATTGGTCTGGGCGTTTAGTTACTCTTTACAGATTACAGTAAACCCTAATGAACGATGCAGCCATTTGAAATTAATGAATGAATGGTTGCAAGAGGCGGACGTGTGCTGCTCGTTTAGCCTCTGATGTCTGCTGACCATCAAAAGCTCTGCTACGGCCGACTTTCCTCAGCAGAAGTGCTCTGTTGATGACTCCTGGACTCTTCGGACATAAAATAACTTATTGATGGTGTTGCTCGTGGTGTGAATACCTGGTGTGGATCTTGACTTTGATCTTCTTTGACCTCAAGTAACACACCCTGCTCTTTGACTGAAAATGAAGAGCAGACAGAGTTTCTCTCGCAGATGAATAGAAAATCACATAAAGTACAATTCCCAGTAACAAGACATGAATTTCTGTGGAGACATTCAAGGATTTTCTATCAAAACCCCTCAGAGCAGTGATTCTGCGCGCTCTTTTCATTGTGTAGATGTGTTGAGGTTCACTCCAGGTTGTAGTCCGTTCAGATGGCTGTCAGATCTTTATAATGGTTAGTAATCACTGTAATTTCAGGACAGTTATTGGAACAAATTAGAGCATGAATTAACAAAAGGAAAAACATGACATTAGTGTCTGTTTGTTGCTCTCTGCAGCCTGACTGTTAAGGTCGGTGGCCTGGAGTGTGATCATAAAATTCTTGGCTCATTTCTATGAGCCAAGAATTCAGGACGACACAATTAGTCAGATCGCTGGTTTAAAAATGTTTGCTTTCTTAATGACCTAAATGAAAAAATACAAAAACAAATTTTTAAAGTTTTAAAAAGCACTCGAGCATGCAGTCTTGTGTGTTAATGAGTGTAAGCGGCAAACAGTTCTTCTGTATTTCTGATGGCTTTTTAAAGTAAACCTGGCTAACTGTGCAGCAGTCCTGCTTCCTAATTACATAATGTGACCCACCGTGTCCTCAGTTGCCTCCTTGTTTCCTGTGATGTCCTCAGCCAATAAGGAGCGCGCTCACTTCTGTCTCTTTTCTTCCTGTTCTTCTCTTTCATCCTTTTTTTTTTTTAATTCAACTTTTTTGTCCCATCTTGTTGCTCCTGGTCACACACACACTGTGTTTTTACCACCATGTCGTTTGCCTGTTGTTTGTCATTATTGTTATCTGTAGTTGCAAGTTGTCCGAGCTGACATTTCCATCATGGAGAGCGACGCTGTCGTTCACCCGACCAACTCCTCCTTCTATACAGGTGGTGAAGTAGGTAAAGGAACCACTGACATCACGGAGACCACGAGTGTCTGTCTGCTCTCTCTCTCTCTCTCTCTCTGCATGTTCCAGATAGTCTGCACTGCAGTCTGTGGACAAACATCACAGCAGCAGCACAGTTTTTACTCTGTATTATAAGTTATTTAGTTAGAAAATCTCTTTAAGTCACAACCCAGCTCCCTGCTGTTCTTACTGTAAATGCTTCACTGTGGTATTTATGTAATTTGGAGAAACATTGAGTGAAAGAACTATCACTGTATGAGTGATTGAATTTGCTCACAGAGGCTTGAAATGTGCAAGCAGGGACTATTTTACGTTTGCAAGAACGTGCTTGTGGGAAACTCCACTTTCCAAATTTGAAAGTCAGCTGCCAAACAGCGTTGCAGCCACACGCTATGTTTTCAATAAACCTAACCCAGAAGACAAACTCAATGTGGACATTATGAAAAGGATAATTTGAATTTGGCAGCTCACTGCATTAAAAAAAGGTTGTTGGTTGGCGCGGACTCTGTTTTTTCAGATGTCAGAAATTCCTGCATTTTTATGCACCAAAAATAAAGAGTTTTCATAGCAGTTCCTGCCTGCAACCGGGGTCCGTCTCTCAAAGCAGGACGTCAACGTCATGAACTGAAGCAGAAAGTACTGCTTGGGTGTTTACATCAGTGTAGCTCCAGTCTGATCCCCTGATGATTTAGCAACCCTGCATCGTGTGACAAGCTTTCCAAAAACAATCCGACAGAAAATAATTGTATCAAGCACCTTTCAAGTCTTGGCAAGTTTATTTTCACATCACACAGAGCTACAGCCAGCCTGAAAAATGTGTAAAATCAGGTATATAGTAATTCAACATGGTAGCCCATGTCATGCTTTAACCACTGATGACCCGTCTTCACAGTGAATCACTCACTGAAAAAACATATAGGGTACGTCAATATGTTACCTGCATTAAGCATCAGATATTCAGGTGCAGTGTACAGAAACTAGATCTACAGAGAACACCACTTGAGCGCATCTTATAATTCATCCACAACAGTATATTTATAATGGTGTAACCCGGAGACCATGCTGCTGCTGCTGCTGCTGCTGCTGCTGTTGCTGCTGTTGTTGCTGCTGCTGCTTGTTGTTGCTGCTTTGTTCCACTTGACTTAAACGTGGACGATCTGGGACTCGCTTCATTTCCTGTTTCTCTCGACTGTGCTGTCAGTTCTGCTGGTTAGAAAGAGCATCCACCAAGTTTTTGATTGAGACACGATGTTCCCGAAGCCTCAAATTCAAACCTCTGAGTGTTGATCACTGGTCATTTGAATAAATGACGTTTAACCATTAACGACCATACAATAAAGCAAAAATTATTGATCTATTTGCTCATATTGGCTGTTGGATCACTTGAAGTGCTTGTATCACCGACTTTTCTTTAACAGGCTGATATTAACCCTATTGTATTCTTCTCTCTTGCCTGTTTCTAATGATATTACAGCCAGAGCATTTATTTCTTTGGCTCTGGTCGACTTGAATAACCGCTCTCCTCTCTGGTTTCCTTTGTGGCTTCTCTCTTTAGCTCTGAGTAAATGTGAAATGGTGTGATCATTGTGGAACGTCGTCCTTTAGCCATCAAAATAAGGAGAGAGGGAGAATTTGTTTTCTTAATTATCTCATAATAACATCTAAATGTATCTTCCTCTTTGAGTTTAACTTAGATTGCTTCCGGGGCTGTTTCACTTAAAATTTATACGCAAACAAGTTAACAGAGCTTTCACATTTTCATTTTAGATTTTCTTTTCTTTTGAAACACTCTCTTCACTCTGTAATGAGAAAGAAAGTAGAAAGATGTAATGTGAAAGAAAATAGCCTCAGTCCCCTACAAACAAGCCAGTATGTGAGGACAGAGGGAAGTAATTAGGGACCGCGTCTTTAATACATTAGTTTAACTGACTCAGAGTGAGTCATTTGGAAAATAGCAGCCCTGAATCTTTGCACTTCATTTGTGAGACTTTCCCCAAGTCTTACAGATGAAGTAACAGAGACTCGGCGTGCGGCATGAGCTCAGTGATTCAGAGAGAAACCTAGGTGAAATGATTGACAGCATCGTTGTCTGCCTGTCTCTGTCCGTCTCCATGTCTGCCTGCTTGCCTGACATGCCTGTCTGCATGACATCATCTCTCCCTTTTCCTGTTGTCTGTCTGTCTGTCCATTAGCAGTATGTGAGGATGTAATCACTCTAATCCGCTCTTTCATTTAATAGGCTCTGCTCTGGAAAAGAAGGGCGGGAAAGAGTTCACTGAAGCGTTGTCAGAGCTGAAGAAGAAGAACGGTCCCCTGGAGGTGGCTGGTGGTAAGTCAGCAGAGCAGATCATGTCAGGATTTGTCTACTAGGGCTGCACAGTGTATTTTTTTTTTTTTGTTATCATCATTGCAATGCCAACTTGTGTAGTAAGCACAGTGCATAAAACTGATTGCACTTTGAATATAGTGACAAGTGAAGTATTAAATTACAGTCTGTCTGTAGATGTGATTTGTCTGATAGCCATCATGCTGTTATCTCTGGCCAATCAGACAGAGCTTTGCTGTGAGGCAGGGCCCAGTGATGGCTCAGGGCCAATAAAAAGTTATGTAAGGCAAGTAAATACAATCAGCCAGTTTGCAGATCGGGCCAGTTTTCAAATAAGTGAGCAAGCGAGCAACAGTGTCAGTACTTTTGCCCTACTCTCCGAGACCTCACTCTGCCTCTATCTGTCTTTGGGCGAATAGGCACAGACAGGCTTGTTTATTTTTTTGTTGAAAAAAAATTAACAAGTAACCGAGTACAATCTGATATCTGTTTATTTATCGCAAGTGAAAAAAGCAGTTTGGGTTCAGACTGTTTCGTTCAGTCAGTAAATCAACCTCGATAAAGGCAGGCTCTGGTAGCGTGACTCTAGATTTGATGTTACAAAAGTCAAACAGACCTCCTCCTTTAGCAGCCTGTATTCAACAAGCAAATGTTAGTAGTTATGTTGTTTTGACTTTAGTAGAGAAAACAATAGGTCTTAATCCTGACAAGTATTTTCCAAAATTGATCTAATATTCACTTTATGTGTTGTGCTCAATATTTAGATGATCGGTAGTGGACAGGTTTGTGAGCAGGGCTGAAAATTAACTTTTTGGCTCAGCGGCCAAGGGGACTGGTAGTTGAAAAAATCCACCGGCCAAGCATATTTTTTACCAGCCAAAATAATAAATTGCTTTTTTCTGTCACATATATATTTGTTTCAGTGCTTTTCATTGAGATAATACAGTATTATGTTGAATACAAGCTTAAAGGAGAGGCCAGAGTGAAATTTGATGCAGGCTATGTGGCACTTGCTGCGTTCATGGTCAAGTGGTTCACATGGTTCTTTGATGGAGTGGGGAGCAATTTAAGTGTGATACACAACAAACAGAGCGCCTGTCTGCTATTAGCCACTGTCAAATAGCTATTATATATGTACTTTATTACATGACTATTTTGGTCCAAACAAATTTAGTCGCCAAATGGAAAATCTATCCGTATTTGGTGCTTGGCAGGTGTTAATTTTCAGCCCTGCTTGTGATGCATGTTTTCTAACATTGACAGATGTCGACTGTCAGCTGTTGGTTGCAGATTGTCAGCTAAGATTTATGTAAGTTATGTATGTATTTATGGTTGCAGCAGTATTTTTTATTTTTTTTTTAACAGTTAAGCCAACTAAAATATGGGTTATTGAACAGCGATCGACTTGACAAAACAAACACTGAAACAATGAGAAACATTTGATTAAAGCTACTCTCATAAAAACATGATCGGGTGTGGTCAAGACTTTGTACTCTAACAGCTAGAATTTGTAGTGATGAGTCTGATATTAAGTGAGAAAAGACAAGACAGTGCCGTACTTGTAACTCTGCTCCAGTTATATATTTTCATATTGTAGTTGATTATATTTTCTAGCAACCTGTGAAATGACCTTGACCAGTGTTGTCTGTAGAGCTTGTGATCAGAGGCTCCTTCCTGCTGCTCTGAGCACAAGGTGAGATTAGAAATTAAAAAAAAAAAAAAAAAAAAAGAGTCTTTCTTAAAGATGCCTTTCCTTTGTGGCAGTTGGTGAACTTTCACATGCACGTGAGGAAAACCTAACAAGTGTGAATGTTAACCACAGTTCCCACCACAGAGCAGTGCTGTAATTGAGCCTGTCACCTTGTTTGTTTACGTTAACTTCGGAGAAGAAAACCCTCGTGTCATGTACACACAACTTAACGGCACTGAGCAGACGGGCCCGATTCATTTCATTATTTCAAAGTGTATACATCTCATTCATCCAAAATGCATGTTTAATGGCTTCCTGTCTGATTAATAACAACACTTTTACTAACATTAAGTTGCAGACCTAATTTACCTGTAAATGACTGCTTGAGTTAACAAAGAGCGACATCTCACCGCCCGTTAGGCTGCTAGTTTTGGGTAGATTTGATTTATGAAAGACGCTAGCAAAGCAACTCAGTACATGAAATAAGCACAGCAGAAACTTCAGACATGTTGTGCCACCGTGTTTAACATTACGTCTTTAAATGATACAGTTGGGACTGAAAACTACATCAGACATAAATGCGTGTACAGATTTAACATATCTCTGCAAGTCAAATCAGTCGTCAGATGTCTACCCTCAAGGGATTGTTGTGGTTGTGTGATGTCACGATCTCTTATCTCTTCCTCTGTTGTCATTCAGCATTAGGCAACACTGATATTTTATGACTTTCTTCTAATGTCACCACTGAAGGGGTTGGAAAGTACAAATTGATCCACTCAAGCACTACCCAGCTCCTATGACAGTGATGTCACTGTCTCCCGTAAATCTGTCTTCACACACACACACACACACACACACACACACACACACACACACACACACACACACACACCACAAACCAGACCACTCAGGGCCGGGTCCTTTTGGCCTCTGCTTCTACATTCAGCAAATGATGTAAGGACACTGCAGCAGGGATTAGCTCTCTGGACACGGACACACAGGTTTCACACACCTTAACAAATTCAGTCCTCCCTGAAAGAAGTTTTTCACTGCTGGAAAAATGGGCCTCATAAAACTAGGCTGTCTTTGCAGTAGAAAGAGGCAAATACTTTTGAAATTGGTGCTACATGACCTGCTGGTAGGTGACGTAACAGGAACTGGTGGCAGGCTGGTAACGAACAACCTTGTAATTCAGTTAACCCTATGGGCCAGAACGACGCATAGTGCGTCGTTCGGGCCCATACCTCACACCTTCTCCACGACCGTGCATCATAGCGAGAAGCCATGCATATCATGTGAAACAGCTATAGCTTTCCGACAAGACCAAGCACTTCTCGGTAGTCCAATGTTTTCACAGTGAAAAAAAAATGATAAAGTTACACTAAAAGTATGTATAACAGAGCTTTCATACATGCTTTGCACACACATTACTCTTGGATCGATTACCCGCGATTGCAGGCTCGCACAAAATTGCCACGTATATCACATGAAAGTGCAGGAGCAGAGCTTTCCAGTGATACCACACACATTACTGTGCTGTCATCTCATCATGCTATGAATACAGATTGATTGTCTACAAAATAAAAACCTGACAAATTTCTTTATTGGTAAATTGTTTATTTATGGGATAGCCCCTTGAGATGAATCACCTCGTTTTCAAGGGGGTCCCAAACAAAGAGACAAACCAGACAGTAACATGGCAAGACAATCTGTACAGTACTGACGATACAAAAAGAAATACAGTGCAGACATTAAGAAAAAAAGACAAATTGACACAGACAAAACCCAGACATTACAAAAAGCTCTCCCAGCCTAACACCCGCCACCCCCAGATACAGATATATGTATAATATTTGTTTGCAACAAGTCTAGAAACACAAATCCATTATTAATACGGAACATGTACATGTTAGCAAAAAAATTATAAATGCAAAAATATATCACAACACCAACTATAATGATTACCCAGTCACAGCAAAGCTAATAGCAGGAGCAGTGTGTTTGTAAATGAGAAAATAGAGATTTCTTAAAAAGATGAACAGAAGAAATGGTTCGAAGGGAAATGGGTAGCTTATTCCAATCAGAGGGAGCTTTATATTGAAAGGCATACTGACCAAGTTCTTTATGTATTCTAGGAACAGAGAAAAATATGGAATCTGTATGACGGAGGTTGTACTGCAAATTGTGAGGGGTCAAGTATTGTTTAAGGTAAGGGGGATAGCTGAGGTGAATACATTTATAAATCAAAAGTAACCAGTGAAAATGCCTTCTAGCTTTGGGTGATAACCAGTTTAATGAGTCATACATGAAGCAATGATGGGTCCTGTACGGACATCTTAAAATAAACCTACACAGACTGTTATAGATGATATTGATAGGATGGAGCTGAGTGTCTGATGTGTTTTGATAAATGACGTCTGCATAGTCAAGTATGGGTAAAATGAGTTGAGAGACAATCCTTTTTCTGGTTTGCAGAGTGAAACAGTTAATGGAGCGATAAAGTTGACCTAAAATGCAGTTTATTTTCTTGATAACAAATTCAATATGAAAATTATAGGAGAGTTGTGAGTCAAGCCACACCCCTAAATATTTGTAATTATTTACCTCCTCTAATGGTGTACCATCCAGATATGTAATAAGCCAGTGATCCAATTGTGAGATCTTGAATCTTGACAATCCATTATACAGATCTTGTTATCAGTCACTTCATATAGTGAGGAATATCGTATCTTACCACGTCTTAGGCTTGCGTGTGTTTCTCCCTGTCTGTCCACATTTGTAGTCCGGCTTTCAAGATGCAAACATCTCCATATTGTCCAGTTGACACTCCATCAAACTTTGTATGACAAGACAAGCGCACTTCACCTTTGCACACCCAGACAACTGCAGCCTAATTATGCATGCTGACAGGGCCGTAGTCACCATATACATTGAGGGGGACACGTGCCCCCCCCGCCAATGCCAAAATGCCCCACCAATATATAACTGAAACTGAGAAACAAATATTATCTTGGAGGACATCATTGCATTTGGTTGACTATTTTTCTATGATCTTAGATGTAAATATTGCATGTTTCTTTCAGATAAAACACATTTTTGACTTGTGAATGAGTCAATGGAATTTCTTGCAATAATGAAAAAATACTGGCAATCATTTCCACCTGGCACAAACCACATGTTTTGGACAGCTGTGAAGTGACAGAATGTCCCACCATCATGGTTCTTACATCACCAGATTCCAGAGAGTCTCCCCTCTGCATATATGGCAGAATATGTCATTTTCCAACTTGCTACGGTGAGATACATGTAAAAATGTAACAATTTAGTAACATGGATTTGTTTTTTTCATTGATATAAAAATTAATATAAAATACAGGCACATAGGAGGACATGAAATGATGGCAAATCTGGATAGCCCACATTGTCCTGAAAAAAAACAAAACAAAATATAGCATGTGTATGTAGCCTTTATAATGACTAATATGAGCTTAAAGGTAAAGGCAGTAAAAATGCCCCAAAGAAGGCTTAGGGCCCATAGGGTTAAACAGTAAGCTATAACATGTTTCTGAAAACATTTGAGGCAAGAAATGGGCAGCATAGTTACAAAATCTTGGTATATATGTGATCAGCGCTGCTTGGTTTTACCGTTACCGATCTCAGTTTCCTTGGCCTCTGTTTTCACTATTCAGGAAACAGTATGGCGCCCACTTCCTGTTCACAGATTCCCACTATTACAGCTTAACAGGGCACTTAAATATGTCTGTGAAAAAAAATATAGGCAAGAAATTGTCAGTGCAGTAACACTGATTAGATGGAGGGAAGTTTGACCTCAGTTCTTTTACACAAACGGCTCACATTAGTATGACACAAAGATGGTTGAAAATTGGTGAAGTTTCCCATTTAAAGGTTAGATTTAGCCAGAATTTCCATTGTCATTTGACTTTTTACAGAACCAGTTAATACTTGGATATTTTTGTCATGAAAATGATCAAAGACATTTAGTATTGGCATGTAATATCTGTTCTTGGCAACTTGAGTCTGAAACTGCAGGCACCAGTCTTCAGAGAGCCATATTGTTCGAGCCATCAGATTATTTTATCTTTCAGTCCATTTGTCTCCACTTTCTCCATCTGTCTCTCTCATTATTCATCACTCACACTCAGTTTTTCGAACACTCCCCACCTTCACCACTGCTCCCTCTCTCATTCAGCCAAGTTAGCTCAGCATCATAATCCCAGTCTCTGCGTGGAGCTCATAAATAGATTACCAGGTGACTGAACACAGAGCCAGCAGAGCCTGTCAGGGATTCTGGGGATCTGGTCATCCTGACCAGACCTGTTTCAGAACAGTCGTCACACAAGTTCTTTCGGACGTTAAAAAGCATTTGCTTATCTGGATGTTGAAACCTCGCTTCCTACTTTCAATGTGAAGCAGGTACCAGAGTTATTCGCCAAGTGAAGTTAAATTCATTTGGTTTGATATTTCAAAAACAGGTAGAACTAGAACAGTGTGTGTTTGAAGTGTTAGATGACAGTGAGAGCTAAAAAAGTTAAATTAGGGAGCACTTGGTGTTTTTATCACTTCATTTTTAGAAGTGTGAAATATAACGTTTTCTGTATTACATGTAGAGATTACCATTAATACCATTTGTTCCTTCCCAATGCTGATACTGGTACCTGAACTTGTGTACTGGCTGATATTGAGCATTAATCCAGTACCATGAGCAACTGAATGAATGCCACAGAACTTATTTGATTTTGTAATTTGACTGTCAGTCATAAGAAATTATCTTTGGAATAAATAACTCCTTTAAGAAATTTTAAGTTTAGAAATCATTTAGTAAAATATGATACATTTTAATTTTTAAATAGTGCAGCAGCAATTTAACAGAAATCAATATTCTTTGCTGCTCTAAAACAGTAGTTGCACAAGTTGCTGTGTAGACAACTTTCTTTTAGCAATTGAATTCTTGGAAAACTAAAATTTTATCTGGGTGTGTAATTAATTAAAGTTTATTAATAAATTACGTGGTATCAGATCAGAGTATGGACTTTCGTACTTGCTGATATCCAATCCAGCATTTTAGGCAACATCGGAGGCATTTCTGTTACTGGTATCATAACAACTCTAATTATATGGTAATGATTTATTTGTTTAAATGCCTGGTTACGCTAGAATGGGCTACAGCGAAATCAATGCTGCATAAAAATCTAGAGCAGTAACTATTCTGATGATCATTAAAAGGTCCAGTGTGTAGGGTCTAGGGGCATCTAAATGGAATAAAATATTAACTGTGATTTTTATTAGTTTTTAATCACCTGAAAATAAGAAGCCCTCTTACACAGAATTCACCATGTTGCTCTGCAGTAGCCCAGAACAGACAGATCAGACGAAATCCTACACACTAGACCTGTAAATCAAATATGACTTTGTGAGGATTTCCTGAGAGTAAATTCAGTATCTTTTTGGACAGTTGGTTGAACAAAACAGGTAATTTGATGACATCAGCCTGGGCTTTAGGCAGTCCAGATATTTTTCACTCTTCATTTTGGAGACATAATGATTAATCGAGAAACTGTCAGAATAATCAGTAGGAAAGCCAAACTGTCTGTGGCTGAGAGGGTCGGAAAGTCCAGTGTTTAGGGAGGCGAACAGAGGCATTGTTGGTTTTGGTCTTTTGTCTAATTCTAATTTATTGAGATAAGAAAAATAGTTGATGCTTTGCAACCTTTTTTTTTTTTTTTTTTTGGTCGACATCCGTTGCTACAGCCTCATGGCTAAATTACGTACGACGATGCCAACCACAGAAGCCCAACCTACGTCAACAGAAGTGTTGCAGCACTGTCTGCACAGTTTGATTGACAGGTGATCTCCAGATGTGCAATGCTCAAACACCACCACACACACCGTCCCAAACCATAAAACAAGTTGAACTTTGCAGGCAGTCATGAAACTGTAATCATCATCATCATCATCATCATCTACACACTTCACCTCGCGACCAGATCACACATGCAGTGCGACTGGCTCTCGCTCTGCTGTGTGAAGTCTCTCCATCCTCTCTGTGTGCCATCTGGAAATAAGCTCGTCCTGAGCTTTGACTCGAGTCCAGTCACACGTTCGCTTTGGGCTAATAAAATCTGACTGGAGGCTTTCTCACTTCACAGAGTCAGGGGCTTTGGCTGAGTTGCACCGTCTACAGCTGCTGGTTCGACTTCTTCTCTTATATTCTCTTGTCTTCTGTTTTTTTTTTTTTCTCTGTTTCCTCCCCTCTTCTTCTCGTCCCTGTTCTTCCTCTTCTCCTTTACATTGCTCCTCTTCAGCTGTCTGGAGAAGTGATTTCTGCGGCCCACCTCGCTGTAATACCCCGGCCAAACCATTTTAAGCTCGTTGAGATTTGCTGCATACATTTTCCACAAAGCAAAGTGTTCTTTTAGCATCTCAGGCCTCCAGGGTTTTGACTTCTGACAAAACTGGTTAATGTAGCTGACTTTGACTGTAGACAATGGATGTGACGTGAGAAAATCCAGCAGCAGTCAGAGGTGAATAAGTTCACTCAGTGTCTGACTGAACAAAACTTGAGCAAATTTAGCAAGATATGACACGGTGTTTTCAGAAAAAGTACTGATTTCATTAAATAATGGGGGCGGCAGCTGTGGCTACTGACATCGTTCTTTCATCTTGGTTAATTTGTTTTTAAAACATTTATCAACAGAAAAGTATTTGCTGGAAGTTCAGCAGTGACACCACATTTCATTTTTTTTCCTGTCATTTTTTGGCATCAGAGATGAAAGTCATCGGGTTTCTTGTCTCTTTTTTAATAGTGATGTGGCTGTGATTTAATTTAGGGCTGAAGCGATCAATTAACTGATTGATTAGTTTATATAAATTAAAATTAAATTTGAGTTAGTTTTAAGCCAAAACATTCACTAGCTTTAGCTTTTTGAAGCTTGATGATTTTGTGTTTTTCTCTGTTTTTATATCAGTGTAAAGTGAATATCTTTTATATTTTTTTATTTTTGATCAAACAAAAAAATTGAAGTTTTCACCTTGGACTCTGGACACATTTTTCGAAAATTTCTGACAATTTATAGACTAAATAATAATTGGTAAAGTGGAAAAATAATTCAAGAAATAAATTTGTCACAGCCCAAATTTGAACAAGGGACAAGTTTATGCAACAGAAACATATATGTCTCTCTTTATTCCCTTTCCTCTTCCCTTCCCACCTTACTAACCGCTCTCCATCCTCTCCTCTCCATCCCTCAGCTGTGTTGACTGCCGGCTTCGGTCTGCCTGCTAAGTATGTCATCCACTGTAACAGCCCGGGCTGGGGCTCCGACAAGTGCGAGGAGTTGCTGGACAAAACAGTGAAGAACTGCCTGGCTCTGGCGGATGAGAAGAAACTGAAGTCAGTGGCTTTCCCCTCCATTGGAAGTGGGAGGTAAGAAAACACAAAGGTAGAAATAAACCCTGCAGTTCACTAGTGTACCCTACATTTACCTGAGGACATTTTTTCATCTTTAGTCTAATAAAGGAGCTGGTATTATGAACACTTTTTCCAAACCTGGTTCCAGACATTCAAACTGTCCCTGAGTTCACCTAAACCAGGTGATCCATACTTCAACTGGAAGAAAAGCCTTCTCACATGTCTTCATAACATCTTGAGTGGCACACTTGCATCGTCAGCAGTAAAGTGTTCGTGCTCATGTGTCCCTGCCCGTTTCCTTTGTGTAAGTCAAAACGGGAGTTGACATGGTTTCCAGGCAACGGTGGTAAACACCTCCACTTTGATCAGGAAAGATTTCCACAAACATGCCATGTGTTGGAATAACAGTAAGACAGTGTGGAAGCAGCACACGGAGGTCAGAGCGGTGGATCACAACCTTTGTTGCTCAAAGAAACGTCGACTTGTGAACCCTCATCACAGGTTTAATTCTGTGTTTACTGATGATCACTTCTCAGATCAGTTTAGATTTAGAGAAAAGAAAAAATAAACTAAAATGTTGCCAAGCAGAATATAGCCACTATAACTGTCGAATGGATTGTCATGAATTTTTCATCATCATCAAGTCAAAATTTTTATTTGTCCAATCATGACGACATAACCTATTAAACTAAGGACATTCCCATAAGCCTCAGCTGTACTTGCATGCTAACACACAAAACTAATATGGTGAACACGGTAAGCATTATACCATGTTATTATATGTTATTATAGCATGTTAGCATGTTGATGTTAGCATGTAGCTCAAAGCACCGCTGCGTAAAAGTGCAGCCTCACAGAGCTGCTAGCATGGCTGTAAACTCTTGATCTTGTCTTCTTATTCCATCCTGTTAATCATCCCATGACCCTTCAGATTTATTTTGCAGTGCCTTGTTGGTTATGGACCCAACAGCTAAGAATGACTGAATCATAGTCAAAGTCAGGTTCACTCTCAAACAGCTTTAGAGTGACGTACAGTTTTCACACTCCTGAAAGATGTTGAAAAATTGTGGGCAAAAGTTTTGAGAAGTTATGAAAAATTTCACATTTGGTCTACTTCAAATTTCGAATAGAGTTAGGTACTGAACTCAGTACTTTAAAGGGCATCGACTGACTGACTGACCGATTAATATAAAATCAATTGTGCCAAATGTTGGTACCTCAGAGCACATCTGGGTGTGAGTGCCAGACAAGAAGACAGAAGTTCCACAAAGCACGGGGGAAAAAAAACTCCGTGGCTTAAGGCCAGGAGGTGGAAGCACCCCCTAGGCCTGTCGCGATATGCAATAAGTCGGTTAATTGCACGGTAAATTTAAAGGGCGACGGTAACTTTTCCGGCCGTGATTAATTGCCAGATTCATGCGTGTTTGTTTTCCTCGTCTCTCTCCACCAAAGAAACTGGACGACAAGAGCGTTCACTGCCGTGCATCGTCTGGCAGCCAGGTGAGTTGGTTCATTAGCGTAATGAATGGAGGGAAAGCTCTTGTCATTGAGTGTCTTTGTCTCTGTGGGGGAGGCGGGGCTATGGGCTACACACACACACAGTGCGATCTTCGTGAGGGGGAGACAAGGCGGCGGAGAGAAAAAAACAGTTGAGCATAAGAGAAAGACATGGAACTTGTTCCTAAACCAAATGCCACGGCCGCTGTGTGGGAGTGTTTTGGATTTAAACCAAATGACAGAGGGGAGCCCAGTAATTTGGACGAACCGGTGTGCCGGGTTTGTTCTAAAACCATCTCAACAAAAAGAGCGAATACGACCAACTTAACTGCACTCCTGAGAGTGAGAGACTGACAGTCTATTTTTTTGTATTTGTTGTTATTGTTATTTTAGATATTTAAATTTTCTTTTTTGCATTCCTAAATATTCTTGTTAAATAAATGTTTATTTCTCTTTAAAAGGGTGTAATTGCATCAATATGCCTTTATTATCATTATATAAGTTTAAAAAATGGTCTAAAAACATCAAAATTACAACAATAATAAAAATGGTCTTAAAAGCACAATATTAGAACAACTTAACGCAATAATTTCTGATGCAATTAATTGCCCAGCAAAATTTGTTATTGTGACAGGCCTAGCACCCCCACGTCAGGAAGCTCCATCGATCAGTGTCGATCAGCTGCAATAGTTGCGCTGTCTGGTCTATTTTTCTTTTCTGTATTGTTGTAGTAATAGCTAAGTACCACTGTGAGACGAGCAGACACGCAAACAAGCACATGCACACACACAAGCAGACAGACAGAGACAGAGGATTAGCTCTGTTCGTAATTAGAATGAAACAGGAGCAGAAGTCTATTTTAGTCTACTACATAACACTTGCAGCTTGTTCAAAAATTACATTATAAGGAAGTACACCACTGAAACATGGTAGTGTTGGGTACCAGTGCCAAATTCCAGATACGGAAACTGGTACCGTTAAAAGAAGTCATTCTGGTGCTATCCACAAGTCTCACATTAATGCTCTTTAGGCTGCTGGAAAAATGACATCAAGTCATTTTAAATGGGCCAAGTTAACCTAGCTGTTCTTCCAAATTCAAAACTATGTATGATACTGTTAAGTAATTAATAGGGAGGGAGGAAGAAATCAATACAGCAAAGTATCGTGGTATTTTTGTGTGGCAATATCATATCGATACTTAAAACTTTATTTATTGTTTTAAACATATATATTATATATATTACAAGTATAAATTTAATGTTTGTTGGCCTACTAGAATAATAAAATCGCTTTTGCTTTTTCAGTCCACTAGACACATTTTGCTGCAGTAAAAATGATTGAGGTAAGATGGACAGACTGAAAAGTTTTCATTGTATTAGATGAAACAGTTAATGATACAGTTTTTCTTTTGGAACAAAATCTACAGTTGAAAAATGGGAATGAATCGCAATATATCACAATGTATGTTATCGCTATACTCAGCATATCACAATAATATTCTGTCAAGACTTAAATATTGTGATAATATCGTATCGTGGGGCCTCTGTTGATTCCCACCCCTGGTAAATAACTATGTTAGTATGTTGTGTTGACCTCTAACAGAATGAGGGCCAGAGTTGGTCAAGTTAAAAAGTCATTTAAAAAAGTCTCCAGCATTTGACCATGTGTGTTCTCTTCATGCAGGAATGGTTTCCCGAAGCAGACGGCAGCCCAGCTGATCCTGAAGGCCATCTCCAGCTACTTTGTGGCCACCATGTCTTCCACCATCAAGACCGTCTACTTTGTGCTGTTTGACAGCGAGAGTATCGGGATCTACGTGCAGGAAATGGCCAAACTGGAGACGAGCTAAGAGTTTGGAGTATTTGCCTCCTCGTCCCATTCTCCTCCCCCAAACCCTGTTTTTTCCTGCAAAGAAGTAGGAAGGTGTTTACTAGTGATTTGTTTTATTATCAAGAGAAGAAGAAGAATCTTTCTAAAGGCCGGGAACTTGTTTTTGCATTATGTTTGTATTTTTCCTATATTGTTTTTAACTTCTTATTTACTTGTCACCTCTGGCGTTTAAATGTAAAAGTGCACTGTTCATTCTGCAGTCTTTTAATACAAACAGTGCCCTACAAAACAGATTCATCAAGTGAAAAAGACTCGCGTGAAGATTTAATTTTCACGGTGTATACGGTAAAAGATGTTACGAGAGATAGCTTCACCTCAATTACCAGGCTTCCAGAGAAGTCCGATGAATACGGGTTAATGCATGTAATGGCAGTAAAGATAATAAAAACAGCTATTCTCTTTCTTTTCATCTCAAAAACACGAAATTCAGCTTATTTTTGGTATCAAATCTACGTTTTGGAACGTCTCTGTTGTTAAAAGTACTGTATAATGAAAAGGTAAAGTTCAGTTTGTTGTACGTTGGTCTTCAGGAGACATTAATAACAGAACTATGGAATGAGTTTTTGTGTTGTGTGTTGCAAATTCCTGTGTTTGCTTTTCTTTACACAGGCAAAAAAAAATTAGTTTCCTTGTGTGCTGCAGAGACCTTGAATTTCCTAAAAAAAAAAACAAACCTTTGAGGAAAAAAAGAAATTGTCATGTAAACACCCCGTATATTATAATCTTATAATCATCATCCTGGTACCAGCGTCATTAGTTTATACTGTAAATTGAGCACCTGACGGTTGTCATTTACAGTAAAAACAAATCAATTCATGACATAAAATGGAAGAATTGGAGGTTTTTGCAGGGCACGAATGGTTTATATTGTGTGTTCCTATCAATGTTTATATAGATGGAGTATTTGTGAAATGTTATAGTAAAATATTGGACTGTAACATAGATTTTTATTTTCTATTTTAATTGATTCTACAGGTGGTTTGGAAGAAAAAAAACTAGTGAGAGAGTTGTTTTTTGTGTGTTTTGTCTTTGTTAAGCCATAAAACAAATGTACTCATTTTTCCTGGAAATAGAAGCTCTCTGCTGTCGCTTTTGGTTTGCTCTTTCACGCAGCCGCCACTAGATGGCTCCCTGTAATCAAGAATTGGATTTTTTTATCTCAGCCATTTTCTGTGCAGCAGCAGGCCTCTCCACACAGGCTGTTTGATTTGAGTTGGATTTGAATTGGGATTGACGGACGTACACATATATATATATGAGGAACGCGACTGCTCTGCTGCATTTGGACTTTTCAAAAGCCTAACTTTCGTATGAGGAAAAAAAAGAAGTAAAATGCTTTCTAAAGAATTGCTACAATTGATGATTCAAAAGGTCTGTACACACTCCGGTAATAAAATACCTTTAAAAACATCATTTTGTTCCTCTTGAATTGGGATCATTTCGTGTTTTCGCCAGCTCTGAGAATGCTGCCAGTGACTCTCGGAAAGTTTGAAAAGTGTGTTTGAGAGATTGAAGTTTAATTATAAGAAAAAAACTTCATTGTCCCCTGGGGAAGAAAAGTGTGTGTGTTTGTCCTTGAATGTAATAATAAATCAATTTCCACTGTATTAAAGTGAGCAGAATTTGAAGTGTTGCAGAACAAATGTCAGGAAGATGACACGCTGCATTTATCAGATTTGACCGAGTGCCACATTTAAAGCCTCGGGATCCCCAGCTCCAACTCCAGCTTGACAAGCATGTGTCTGTTTTGTCCTGTACTTAGAACCAAACGGTCTCGAAGTGTGAGTAGAGGGAGATTATCATTGTGAGGACATTCTGACGAGCTATCATTTCTGATAGACATAAGGTTTACAATTTTTGGATCCATTAAAGTTGACAATGGGGAGGCTTAAAGATAGAGATGAACATACTCATGCTTGTGATGAGTGTGCTGTTGTTGCTCACTGCTGTAACTTCCCCATTAAGGATATTTGTGATACCAACTATTTTCTGGCCTACAATGTGCTTTGCAACCTCCCCACACCTGATCCCATTTACACTGGCACGGGGATGAAACACCAGAAAGCAAACATATAACAAACTCCAGGTATCCCAATGTATCTTCTTATTAGACCAGAAAATAAAAGACCTCAGTAAACAAAGAAACAACAAAGACAGAAATTTCTACGCCAATCCAACACTTTGTGACAGTCGGCGAGGTTTGGTTCAAACAAACAAACAAAAAAACCTCCATTGTTGGAACAAATTTGGTAAAAAAAAAAACACAACTTTTGACTAGTTGTCTCCAGATGTGAACCAAACTTAGCAACATGACCGTTCTAAAACGACACTTGTGTTAGCTAGTGCTTGAAACAGGAAGTCAGGTGCTTTATCAAGTACACAAAGTGTAATAAAGGTGAACCTGGCTGTAAGGTTCTTAAAATGGTGAACAATTCTGTGTTTCCTGTGTGTTAGTGAACTGCAGAAGAAGAGGCATGTCCCTTTTCCTAATAACAGTCAGCGTTGACCTCTTTTGAACATGAAGACCATCTTTCCCCAACGTTAAACCTGAAACGACTGATTTCTTTTTGGTACAAAGGTGGCAGTGAAAATAATCTGTAAACGAGACATTGGCATATTTTGAGTGTTCAGGTGTTGCGTACAGTACTTGATCATCCAGCAGACACAAAGAAACATGCACATTTTTTAGGAGTTGTGTCTCTGGTGAATCAAAGTCAAATAGTCACTTTTTGAGCTCTGTTTTCAGTATCTACTAACTCCCGAGGGAAATATCTGTCTCTAAAGCTGCTAAAATACTCAACTGTGTCCACCAGCCATTCTGTGATGTTACCAGTCTGTCATTTGGTGCTTAATAGTGTACAGGTAGTGTACAGCAGCTTTTTCAGAGCATTTTAGGTGAAATCCACCGCCTGCTGTGGATGAAAGTGATGTTGAGTTGAGGGTTTGTAGAGCTAAGGGGAACAGTAGAGTCAGGTATTTGTCCTCTCGAAGTTCACTACTGCAAGTGACCTTTTGATGTAGAAGTGTGACCATTGCTTAATACTATTAAAATATTGATTATAGCCTCTTTAATCAAGTAGCTTTATTTGCCTAAATGATAAAAAGTACTGCTGGCATGTCTTTTGCCTATCAATTGGCGGTGCCAGATCGGCAAAACATATCATTCAATCAATTTTATTTATAAAGCCCAATATCACAAATCACAATTTGCCTCACAGGGCTTTACAGCATACGACATCCCTCTGTCCTTAGGACCCTTGCAGCGGATAAGGAAAAACTCCCCCCAAAAAAACCTTTAACAGGGGAAAAAAAACGGTAGAAACCTCAGATGATATATCATTTTTGGAACTGGTTTCCAAATGACTTATTCTGTTTTGGTGTGTGGATATTTTTTTTTTTTTTTTAGAAAAGAGTTTTTAAAAATGGCACAATTTGTGCAACTATCAGAAAACTGCTGCTAACGATGCCATGTAGACTGAGCATTATACAATGAACTCTGTGTGGCAAGAGTCAGTATGAGGGCACTGTGTACATGCAAAACATCCAACCCGTTTTGCTAATGAGTTTACATATTACTGAGGTAAGAAGACCTTGAACATCCGAAAAATAAAAAACCTGTCAACCAGCGTCAGAGTGAGAGCAGGCTCCAAAACTGTGCGTAAGATTTCAGTGTTAAGGTGGCGCTTAAGATCACGGACGGGTCCTTTAAGGTTAGGGTTCATCAGTTCCAGTTCTTTAACTGTGATTAATTAAAGTTAGGTTTAACTTTCAAAGTTAGGATGACAGTGAACTTATCAGAATGGGTGCTAAGTTATGGCAACATGGTGAATTCACTACAACAAATTCTGACAATCAGTGAAGAAGCCAGTAATGTATTCAGATATTTTAAACCACTTAAATTGGAGATAAAACCAAAAGTGTGTGCATCTGAGGTGTTGGCAAACCAGTAGGTAATTTATTTTTTCTACAGATACATTCAGCTAACCCACTGTTACTCACACTCTGTCTGATCGTGTCTCTTACCCTGCTGGGCTTCTTACAGAGAGGGGAAAGATGGCGGCAGCACACAAAGTCCCAACAGCTCTTGGCTCTCTTGTTCTCTCTCCTGCCCTCTGGCAGAAAATACAGGAGCTTAAAGTCACGCACAGATAGACTAAAAACAGTTTTTACCCGTGGGCCACTGGACTAATAAATCAAAGCATATGAAATAATAAGTGCAGTCCACTATTTATTTAAAATATAATCCACTTCTTATTCGTGCAATACTCTATTTATTTTACATGTGCAGCTGATACAGTCTATTTTTTCAATATTTGTTTCCAATTTTGTGATTGATGATGATGATGATGATGATGTTATGTTCCCAGGTCTCAGTAGCCTGGTATGGCCACAGCAATTCACAAATGCAAATGAGTCTGAAACCTCTCAGTTAATTTTTGATTGCCAAGGGTCATCACCAACGATCTACACCTTCAACCAATCAAAGCAACAAAATGTGTTGCTACGCAAACATGCAACTGAGCACCAGTCCAGAGATGAGCTGTGATGGTGGAGCATCAATATGTCTGTGAATGAGTGTTGCCATATCTGCTGTCAGAATCTGAAAATAGTACTTCAACAGAAGGTTGAAGCTACAGCCATCTTGGTTCTTGGCCTCAACAGCACTTCTCTTTACGAAGTTCTTTCCTTGTCGTGTCCCTGGCACAGGGGTAGTACAAGCTAAAAATGACGTTATCGGATATTTTGCGTTGAATGCGAAGAATCCACAAGTTGTCAGTCATGGTACCAACCCCGCCCCATGTTAGATAGATGGTTGTAATTGGTCACAAGTAGGCTAGGTCAATTGGAAATTTGTTTGAACAGGAGGACCGGACATATCTGCCAGAGCAAATAAAACACAAGCTTGGAGATTTGTCTGGTTCCCAGGCTGAGTTCTCAGTAATTAACTTGGTGATTACAGTTTTATTACTATTGATAGAAATGACTGAAAACAGACTTGAGTTGAACGACATTAGAGTTATCCTTAAAAGTGCAAATGTAGGGTTCAATGTATGAATGTATAAGGTAATAATGTGACAGGTTCAGTCTGCCATGCAGGCGGCGGTGAGTCGGCCTGGCTGTGGGACAGAGTCCAGGCCTCTGTCCCGTCCTGAGGCTACACGCTGGCAGGGCACAAAGAAACCCACGGAGTCAGATGGGGGTCAGTTTCCCAGCCATCCAGGGAGGCCGGGACCTGAGACCTCCTCTGAGGGCGCCCATCTGACGCCTAATCCCCAGGAAATACAGGCAGGTTTCACCCCCCTTCAACCCCTCCCATCTCTTCCCCTCCACCCCACCATCCATCCCTCCATCCCTCCCCGCTTCTCCTCGCAGGCAGAAAAGCCCTGTAAATTCAAAGCATCTGTACGGGCAAGGGCCAATCCGAGGGCCGCCTTTCCCAGAGCCCGCGCAGATGAAATTTTATTCTTTGCACGAAAAAATTACAGGGGGAGGGGGGAGAAAAAACAGAAAATAAAGTAAAGCAAACAGCGGGGGAAGATCAAGGAGGAGAGGAGATGAGGGGTAAGGAGCTGGTCATCAGAGATCTGCCCTGCTTTCCACTGTGTTCATAAGAAGAAAGTAATATTATGTTCTTTATGGCTGTGAGTCCTGACCGGAGCCTGATAACAACAACAGTCTGCTTGCAACTGCTACTGATTTCGGACATTTACTCTTTCCAGTGTACGTGTTGACACGTAGCTTGATATTGAACATGAGAGACGGTCAGTTGTAGTAGACTGTGGATCGAAGAAAAGGCTGACATGTTGTTTTGACTCTTTATCACTTTCAGTATTTTAGAGAACTGGTTTTAATGTCATTGAGTGACCATTAAGTGACCATGCATTGACCTCAAGGCAATACACACCTGTGTAGGCAGTAATTATACTATATATTGCGGGGGTGGTGGGAAGACATACTGCCCAGTGTTCAAATATGCTGTGTTATAGTTTTAGTGTTAGTGTGTCATAAAAAATGTCATGAAAAGGTCACGTATAAAAGTCATAGTATAGTATAGTATGTCATAAAAAAGTCAATGTGTGCACTTCTCCTTTGTGGCTCCCTAAAATGACACTTAGTCGTCAAAATATTGAGACTTTTCATTTTTATTTGTTCCACTCATGTACATACGCAGCAATCAAAGTCACAATCAAAACAAATTGTAATAGGGAGCAGGGAGAAGAAGAAGGAAAAGAAATCTTATTTTTCCTATCTCTCTCTCCAAACACAAATAATCATTAGAAATACATAGTCTGTCAGTTACAATTAATAACCAATACCTAAAGTAACTTCAAAAAGAAACATAGATAAATAAATAAACAGAAGAACTGGAAGCCAAACACAATGTCCCCTTCAACAAGGGAACATCTTCTATGCAACAACTCCATATGGTCCAATCATTCTTTCTTTATACATGAAAAATATTAACACAACCCCACAGTTTGACCACCGCCATCTTGATCTAAGAGTTTTGTTTCAAATGGTTTAAATTTTCAGTTTAGCTGTTTCCAAACATTTCTCTTGGGAAAATTCCCCCCAGAAACCCCTGGAGAGTTGGGTCTCAGAAAGGGTGGACTGAAAATGGTCCCCTCAAGGGTAAATAAGTGATTACGGCCCTGGTGTATTGCCATGAAGGTGGCATGAAAACCAATGCTACGACAAAAAAAACACCTATGACAAAAACAGAAACAGAACAAAAAAAAACGTAACACACTACACAACAGATTTTCCAGCTAAAGTCCAGTTAAAGTTTACCCACTGGGGCCTCTATCCTCCAGTAACCATCCAAATACATTACAGTTAAAAACAAGACAATCAAGAAGGCTTATTGTGAAAAACTGACCTCATCAATATCAGTGTGTATTGCTTTTCTTAGTGCTCTGTTTTTGCAGTTAGTATAGAAGAAATCAGCATATCTCACTGTTCTGTATTGACATGAAATGATGCAACACATGCACAGACAGTCATATTATGACTTTGGCTATAACTTCACAAAGACAAATATTTTGCAACATCCTCCTGGTGCTGTTTCACCACCATCCACAGTGTAATTAATTTCATGTTTCCCAGCTGTGAGTGGCTCATTTTCCTTTATGAGCTGCATTGTGTGTGAAATAGTGGTGTGAATCAACACACAGTTAAAAGTCAAGCATTATTTTGTGTCAACATGCCTCAATCTCAAAACCTGCTTCGATTTAGTGTGTTGTGTGGAACAAAGGTAATCCTTCACCTCCCAGGTGACCCTTGAAGGTCCCTGGACCTCACTTTGGGAAACCAGTGCCCCAAACGACTCCTTATGTTAGAATAAGTTAATAAAAACCTCCTAAACCCCTCTGCGGCTAAACTGGTTTTCAAGTCAAGCAGGAAATAAAGCCTCTGTGAAGTATATTTGTGAGCGTGGTTGGCGTTTTGTGCTTCTCGCCGACGGCTAAGCAGTAGCCTTTGGTTGTTTTTGGTCAGAGCCGGGTTTCATGTGGTCGAGGACAAAGTTGCAACGAGAAACTCGATAATTTCCAAGAACTCAAGAGATGGATTTACACATGAGCAAAAAAATATTGGACGTGACCTCATGTGACCCACATGGGTTATTTTGAGAAACCGTGGAATCTGGGCTCAAATTAGACCTGACTCAACTAGAATGAGTCATTCATAGCCAAGTTTAACCAAATGAAGACAGTTCAGATTGTGTCAGACGTTTAAACCATGAAGAACTGCAAACCCTCCTCGCACTCTCACATAATTCACTTTGCTCTCGTCCACAGACAGCTGCCTGCCAACACAGCATCATGGATAAATCTCAACCAAAACTAAAGCTGCAGCACTTTACTTTGGATCTCCAGAAGTAGCTTCGGTTACAGTGAAAATTGTTTCTCTTCTCCTTGCAACCTGATTTGAAGTGAACACACTGCAACCACTCCTTAATCAAAAACCTCATCGCTCACTGAACAGGAAATGTAAATGCATCTGTATTTTGGCCCATAATCCCTTATTCTTCTGCATTTTGCAGAATGCTTAACTTCCAATAGCGACGTTAGAGGCCTTTAAAATCTGCTTTCTTGTTTCACAACAAGTGATGAACAAACTCTTCTCTCTCTCACAGTTAGAAAAAATCTGGTCAATTCACGCCAGAGATGTCTGTATTTGTTTTCTGAATATGCTCCTCTGAAGTGGACAAGGCTCACTGACTGTTAAACTTTAAATAAATAACAGCGTCTCCATCCACATCGATAACGGCTACAATCTCTCATCATGTAAAAATATTCTTTTGTAAAGCTGCTTTTAATGCCTGGTTTTACATTCAGCTAATGTTGTATGATTCTGTTCTTTGCTATATTCCTAATCTAGCTTTTTATGTAATGCGTCTTTGAGTATTTAGGAAAACAATGCTGTGAGCATTAAATGTGTTGTTACCGTTACTATTATTGAGTTTAACTTTGATTATTGCTTCCACAGGTATGATTGTCTAGGAGATGTACTTAAATCTGCAACCAAGCTGTTTTAAATTTTTCAATTCTGCAATATCGGCACAAGGCAACAAAAGTTCGGTCAAGGCTGAGGAAAGATCGTGATTGTGGCAAACAATGGATAAAGTTAGGCAATTTAAACACATGGTTTAAGTAATGTAGGGAAACATTATGGTGAAGTTTAAAAAAACAAAAACTTTATACAATATCTATGACAACTGCAGTGTGGTTACAGTTAGTGAAAGACTTTACAACAAGGAAGCCATGGTTAGGATAGGCTAGGGCATATTTGCTTAAGGTTAGGGAAGAGCTTGGATGGTAAGGGTTAATAATCAGTGTGTGTTAATTGCACAGCTACTTTCAAACTTGCTACATAAAGGACACGCTACTTCCTACATTAACCACCCTATGAAGAGGTTAATTGTCCAGTGTGGACGTAATTTCAGTGGATGATTTTTATGCCCTTCCACCACCCTGACCTCAGTGTCCGCAATTATTCACCTCGCTACATTAAAGGTATACTATGCAGAATTATCAGTTACTCTTTGTAAACGTGCTCGCTGAGGACAATTAAAGTAAAAGCCAACCCCAGATTTTTCAGCACTGTGTCTCTTGGATGCCTGCTGTTATGGTCTGGCACCTGGTTGCTACCATTTCATGAACCCCGACCTCACCTGAGCGCTGAACATAAGAAAATACAGAGGACAGAGTCTCTGCAGGAAATTACACCACCACACACTTCTAGTGAGTCATAAGTGATAATTGAGAGGGATTACTTCAGTATGAGTCCATACATTGTTTTTTAGGAAAATCCTGCATAGTGTACTATTAAGAGAACATTACTTCCTGCGCTGGTACTGACTGTTGGCACTACAGAATGTGCTGTATTATTATCCAATGTGAACCTTTACTAGACAGACTGAGCTGGCATTTCAACAGGTTACTAGAAAGGAAGCTAGGCTGTACTCCTATGGCCTACCATGAGCCTGTGTCCCTTAATCCCATGATCCACAACCATTAAACAAGGCTAAAGAAGGGATATCCAAATCTACCAAACACTGGGAGGGAGTGCCACCCGTCCCAACCGTGTCACCTTCAGTCTACAAAGTCCTTCCTGAGCCTGAGTGTCTCTGCGCCTGCAGCCTCAGTGTCAGGAGATAAATTGGTCCGGACAAGGAAGGCAACTGCCTCTGACGCTCACCCGCCACCTCGAAAGGGTTAAGTCGGATCCCAGGCTGGCCACATCACACTGTTGGGCCATTTAGTGCAGGAAACCTGATAGTTTGGTTCCTTTTGATGGCCTGATTCCCAGGCTTAGGAGAATAAATTAAATGCAATCCCCGCCTAGGCCTCAGCTGCAGCGGCAGGGCATACTGATTTAGGATTTTCATCTGGGGAGCTTTTCCCTCCCTTCCTGCTCTCCTCTTCCACAACCCCTCCTTTATCCACCCGCCACCACCCCTGCCCCACCGAGGAAAATGGTGAATATGATTTAAAAAATGGCTTTCGTGCGGCCATAATGAAGCCTCAGTACAGCTGTCAGTCACTGCAAGGCGTCGGAGAAGAGGAAGAAAGGTGTAGCTGCTGCTACCGTGAAAAGGGAAAAAGACAGGATAGGGATGAAGATGTGTCACCCAGAGGCTCAAGAGTCTGAGATCCAGAATATTCAGTCCTGATCCTTGATGCCCTGTCGCAGTGTGAGGGGCTTTAGTAGAGCCACCAGTCTTATGGCCGAGGGGCGATGACAAGCCTGTAATATGTGTTTAGACTACTGATCTGTGAGTCAGTGTCCCTGTGTCTCTGAGTGGCAGAGCTGTGTCAGGGTTTTAAGGGATGATGAAACAAGAACACATCCCTGTTGTTAAGTACATGTTATGAAGCCCTGCGACCCAGACCGAAACAGGCAGAGAAAGAGTTCTGTGGACTTAAGATTCAGTAATGGGTTTAGTTAATATCTTACTTTTAAGAGGATCACAACATGATGGTAAAGCAAGACAGTTTTAAAAAAAATCACGAGAGCTTCATCTTGTTTGACAAAAGGGAATCCCCCAGTTTACAATGGCTTTAAGTAAAGGACTCCTGTGCTTTGTCATTCCACGACATAGGGGAAAAACTGTTCACAATTGTAGTTCCCATAGCCCAAAATCTGAGACAAACACATTGGTAACACTGAGGATACATTGAAAAAGAAAGCAAACAGGAAATCTGATTAAGATGCCATAAACTGATATAGGTACATATTAGACATGATGCTAGGAAAACAACCTGTAACGCTTCCAAACACTCCATCTACACAGCAGCATAATGCTCTAAGTTAAAGGGAAACTCCACTGATTCTACACATTAAGATCAGCTTATCATAATCTATTGTACGTAATGATATTCTGTTTACTTGTGAGCCGGCAGGGGAAGTCCGACAAAGGATGCTACTGAGTTGCATTATGGGAAATTTACAGTACGATCCAATGTTTTGGAGATTAAAGTCAAGGTGTCTTAGCCTCTGCTCCTTTGATTTACTCAAATATTTGTCTTGGAAGCATCCCAAATTTGTGAACGTGCAATACCACCAAACCACTCAAGTACCCCTTTACTACAGTATGCACAGAACACAGTATGGTATTTCATATTACAATTCATTTTTATTCAGGATATTTTATTCCTATTTCTTCACTTCTATGTTGTGTTTCAGGTTTATGTCTTGGATTCTCATTTTTACTGCATGTTTTTGCTTTTATGCACTTTGTAGTAGCATCATTGAAACGAGCTTGAAAACAAGAATTTCATTGCCACTGTAACTGTGGTGCATGGGACAAAGATAGACTTCAAACTAATATTCCATAACATAATAATATGCTATAATATACTGCTCAAATAGCCATCTGTTTGGTGGACAACAACAGCAGCACAGTTACCATGGTTGGAGATGTTCTGCAGAGTCTGCTACTTAGAAATGTTGACCTGTTTGTCAGGTTGCGTCTATGCCCATTAAGCCAAAAATATAAACTGCAAATATCTATTCCTTCACAGTAGTGGCACTATAACTTCATTTTACTTCAATTCAAATCGGTTGAAACTTGTATTTCTTTTTGTTGTTATTTTATCCTTAAAAATCCTTATCCTTAAAAATCATATTTAGTACATACAGGCTGAGTCTATGTTTTAACTATGTTTTAAATTAGGGCTGCAACTGATTATTTTCATTGTCGACTAATCTGTCGATTATTTTTTCGATTAGTCGACTAATCATTTTATCGAAAAATGTGTTAAAATGTTGGAAAATGTTGGTCTGTCTCTCCCAAACCCCAAAATTATGTAATCTAATGTCTTGTTTCATACTCATGCCAAAGGCTTTTAGTTCACTGTCATGGGAGAGTGTGTAAAGCTGCCAATATTTGAACATAAGAATCTGCAATAAGAGTATTTTGAGGCACTTTTATAGTACTTCTCTATGAAAAATGACTCAAACAGATTAGTCGACTACTAAAATAGTCGCCGATTATTTTAATAGTTGATTAGTCATTCGTTAGTCGACGAATGCAGAAAGAATGACGAGGCTGAGAGTGCTGCTCTGCAGAACGCTCCATTTTCGTGCAGCTGACACAAGGAAGACTTCAAAGGGAGGGGCTTTTCATTTGAAGTCAAGTATTATTGTGTTTTCCTAATACATTGAACATGCCACAAATAATACCGGTATATATATATAATATACTTCGATATTAGCTTGGGACACATCGCATAGACCAGTGGTTCTCAAATGGTGTGCCGCGCCACGCTGGTGTGTAGGGGTGGGCGATGTGGCCCTAAAATAATATCACAATATTTCAGAGTATTTTTGCGATAAAGATATTCTTGATGACGTGACAAATTAGTTTATAATATACATATTACATATTACTGCAAATGCTCAACAGTATCAAAAAAAATCTGTCTTTGCTGATTGACAAAAACAGTAACACATCAATCTTTGCTGTACTTGATTATAATTTATTTTACCTTCCATTTCTGATGCCAAAACTTCAAATGAGTTATTTATTACAGCTTTAATATCCAGCTACCACTAGTGTTTCTCACCAAAAGAGAGAATGGTCCTAGAGTAATTTCCCATGTGATTTTCTCATCAGAAACTGCATATATCAGGCTGTTTTGGTAGGCAGAGTGAATCTTTTTGACTGGAACGAATGGCAAGCTGTTTTGAAATGCAGCACTTCTCTGTGGTAAGAAGGGTGTATCAAAAACTCTTGCATTATTTGGCTTCCAGGAGGGGAATTTACAATATAGTCCAAGCCAGACACGTTCAATTATGAATTCAAATGAGTCATCTGATGTCGATCTAATATCAGTCTGTGGATGGAAACGCAGAGCTGGAACTTTCATTCTGTCTTTCATCTGTCACCAGCAGACAAACACAGCCTGTGTGCTGCTCCTGTGTGATAGATACATGAGCGGCGGTGGGTGGTCGCTGTAATGTCTTCATCCACAGTTTGGTGAGCAGTCAAACCGGAACAGAATTTCATTACAGTGGAATAAAGCAAAACCAGTATTGTCCGCTGAGGACACTGAGCCTTTGGGTTTTTAGTAAAGTGCAAAGAATGCTGACCTTGTGTATCTAGTTCGGGTATCTTTCTGTTTTTCCTGTGCTCTTACCTTACAGTGATCTTTATGGGTAGTTTTATAACCATTATTAAGGTTTTCCTTCACTAGACGTGAAAAGATGTTACTAATCAATCTGCCCACAGCAGTTGATGCTGGATCCTCCAAAATAAACATTTGATAATGATCTGAAGACCATAAACTTTAACACCAGCTTAAATGTTAATACACGGTTAAAACAAATGTGGCTTGAGCTTTCTCTTGAGGAAAACGATCTTAACCTTTCAGTTTTGGCGCTTGTTTGAGCAGGTTACACGACTCATTTCGATGTAATCCAGAACTGTATCCACATACCCAAAACCTCATTTATTCAAGTTCTTCATGTGGTAATGAACAAATGCTTTTTTCTCAACATCAAGCCACTTTTGAAATTGTGTCTGGCTTTTAACACTCTAGGATTTTGCAACCAAAGACTTGAATAACCAACTGTATTTTTAACAAGACCAACAGTCTGACCAAAGTCCAATCACACCCTGATATTCTAACACGGCGGCTGGAACAAACACCCTGACGTTTTTTGCTATTTGTGGAGCCTTATTAGTGCTGGGACCAAAGATGGTAAGTTTATCCTGAGGGTGGTGCTACAGGAAAGGCTGTGGGGTTATTCAAATAATAAAGGTTTAATTTAAAAGCATGGATCAAATTATACAGCAATCTGCCCATCAGATCATGTGATATCTTGTGTGCTGGCGCTTGTGGAAAGTTTCGTGATTGTTTCAAGTGGAAAGAGTTCCTCCTCTGGGCAGCATGAATGTGCTCAGTAACTATATTCATTGTGGCAGTCTGCCCAACGCAATTGGAAATTTTGGTCCAATGATGGTGCTCCAGGAATGGTCTTTATTTAAAGAGTTATATAACACCCCATGTAAATCTTTAGTGACCTCCAGTGGTTTAACTTCTCAGCTGGATGCAGTGATGTACATACAGGTGCACCCCTGGACACTGTGACGTCACCGCTGGATGTGGCTGCAGGTGCAACAAAGCGCACATTTTAATCATAGGTGAAGCTTGCTTCAAACTTTCAACCAGAGATGGCAGTAAAACACTGCTGTCACCTTGCTGTTGAGTTACTCTTTACAAACAAAAGTAGTTGGAGTGTGTCGGTGAAAGAGGGGTTACAGCACACGCCGCATAACTGCAACATACTGAGTTCGATTCCAGCCTTGGGGCCTTCCCAGCAGGTTGTACCTTCTCTCTCTACTCTGTCAAACGGAGGCAAAAACACAGTGAAAAAGGTCTTTATATTATAATTACTTAGCCTGGTTCCAGACCATAGACCCCGCCCACTCAACTGAGTAGGCTTGCAGTATTCATACTGCAATGAATTTGCGATTTATCTCGTCCAAACGATGGACGGACCAATGAACGCCGGGGGTGGGGGCGGGTCTAGCGATTAGCCAATCAGCGCCACGCTGATGTCAAGCTGTACGCCGGTGGGTAACTGGGGAGGATAGCAACAATGGTGACCACTACAGATCCTACAGACCACATTAACGATGTTGTCGAGGTATTTTGCCACTACTCGCGTTAATGGAGGACCAGTTTAAGGAAGCTGCTAAACTGGATTTAACAGCGATGCAGCTGGGCCTGCACGACAACGGAGACATTTTAAACGGGCAATGCTTGCTTGTTTTCGGTACCCCCGAGGCACGAATACTAATGACGTCAGATTCTGGGTGAGTCGTTGATCTCTACTGATTGGTTAGGGAAAAATCAAATTCCCTCCCCCTTGTAAATCGCCTTCAATGGAGGCGATGTCAGACTGAAGGTTCTGCGAGCTTCAGTCTGACACTCAGGCTAATAATTACTGATAGATTAATGTACATATGGCGTAAAAATTGCAGCTGATGAAAGTGAGGCTAATTTTAAAGGTACAGTGTGTGGTGTTTAGGGGCATCTATAGGCAGAAATGGTAGTAATATTCATATCTGTTTCCATCAGTTTACAGTCACCCAAATATGAGAATCGTTGTGTCTTTGTAACCTTAGAATGAGCTGCTTATACACGGAGTGGGTCCTCTTCAACGGATGTCCGCCATGTTGTTTCTACAGTAGCCCAGTATGGACAAACCAAACACTGACTGTAATAGCGTCAGCCATCATAGCTCTCCTACATGCCTAGAACATGGGAGATGTTTTGCAACCTTACCTGGACCTTTAATGAGTTTATATACTGCTGTGTAGCTTAATCTATAACAATATACCATATTCATTTTTTAGAATATTTTGTACTGATAACCTGAATCTGTAATGTAACTGGTAACTAAAGTTATCACATAAATATAGAGTAAAAAGTACAGTGTTTGCCTCGGAAGTGGAGCAGAAGTATAAAGTCACATACAATACTCAAGTGAAGTATAAATACCTTAAAATAGTACTGATATTTGCCACTACTGGTATTATGATATTAATTTAAGCTGTATAAGTCAGTCCTGGGATCAATATAAAATTTGAGAAAAATCATTCAAGTATTGAGATGCAGTATTGCCATTGCCATATGTGCCGTTTCCATATTGCACCATGTACGCATGTGAATCAACCCTAAGTCCAGTCATCACTACCAGGATCTCTGTGATCTCAGATGTGTTTGCAAAACTCCTCCTTCCTTTTTTTACCCTGAAATTTGTCTCGAGTACATTGAAAAAAACTTGCTGCAGATTCCATTCAGACATATACGTTGTGCCACAGGAAGTTAGCATTGAAACACAGGAGCTAACAGATTGATGGATGTAATCCAGCTCTATTTATACATCTTTTCTAAGTGAAAGATTTGATGGCATGTTCAGCTACCTCACATTGGCAGCATGCTATGTATATATATCATCTGTCTTTTTACAAAATATGTCGAAAAACTGGATACACACTTGACAGGCCGACCTTGCTTCTTTCTTGGCATCATGCATATTTGTCTCTATACTGATCCATACGCATATTATATGAGACTGAATGGCAAAAAGACTCTCGAAATGAACTTTTCTGCCATCTCTGAGGTGGCGTTTCTATCCATCTGTAAAGAGACGCATTTCCTTGCACTGAACACTAGGGGCGAACTCTGTATACTATCCGCTAGTAATTCACTAAAATAAGACATGGAGGTGTCATTTTGAAACAATACTGCTGTATTACAGATTGGGTGTTCAAATGAAGGACAATAACAATGATGGGCGGGGAATTTCTCCCCATGGGAACAGGACAACAGGTCAGGTAATGCATCACTGGACAGTTGTAAATTGCTTTTATTGGTCTTGCCAGGGTCCTCGGGTTAGACTGAGGTTATTCAAGGCTCAAACATCTCCAGACACACACTTATTCACACATGAGATATATGCGCACAAGATCTTTGTCACTTCTTATAGACACACACACACACACACACACAGGTCCTATCTCTTTGTCTGCGGGGTTAATCTGTGGGCCAGATCAAAGGGTCAGGTCCAGGAGATAAACTCCGGCCCTGGAGGTTCCAGCCCCCTTCTCTCTGTATATCTGCAAATCATTAAGCTCAAGGTGATTCACGGCAGCTCACCGAGTAGCCCCAAAGGATTCTGGGCCAGATAGAGGAGGATTTGTCCGAGCTGTTGCTGTCGACCCCGCTGCCACTCACGCTGACGTTACTCTGTTGCTCAGCTTTGAGCCTCTGCATGCTCTGAACCAGACATGAGAGCCACTCAAGACACCCCTAGAGATAAAAGACCCTTCACCCCTGACAGGATGGGATCTTGCTGAAAACACACCACGCAAATTAGACTCTCTGACTGCTTTGTACGAGGGATCTCCAAGAAGGAATCCTTTTGAAAAGGCCAAACATTCAGCCGGTTGGATGTCTGGAGGCTTTATTAGGCAGAAAATTTTCAATGGGGAAAGCAAAAGGCCATGCTTGTTCCTGCTTGATTTGGAATACAGATCTAACAATGTAGACAGGGGCGGATGAATGGGTACATGTGTCATCGCTGCTGACATGCTAAATGAAGGGTATCAAAGCACGGAGGTTTGGCGTGGAGGGAGGGCCTGAGAGAGTGAGAGGAGAGAAGAAAGAGGCCGAAGGAGAAGCGTAGGAGAGATAAGTGCAAAACGGAAAGTAAAAGACATTGAAGAAAAGAGTGAGAGCCATGAGAAAGACACACAGCCTTTCAACAAAATACATAAAGTTTCCATTATCGTGTTTTAAATAAGGATTTGCCGCCGCAGCCTCTTGGTTCGTTGTCATTATGGTTCTTCAACAGTGTGACGCCTGTGTGGGGCGGGGGGAGGTTGGCCTCCGGCTAATTGGGATCCCAACCTTCTTCAGAGGACTGAGAGGGCTCTCACCTTGGTGCTTTGACACCTTTAGACAGGTGAGGAGACAGGTGACGCCAAGGTGGCCCCCACCCAAGAAGAGAGGACGGGGGGAATGAAGAAGAAGGAGAAGGGTGGAGGTAGGATGAGGATGCACCTCAGGGCGAGCTTTGACGCCGTGACTCAGGTTCGCCTCTGTGTTAGTGTGAATGTTGCTTTACCTGTGTCTCAATATGTGTGTGTGTGTGTGTATTCATGCATATACATGTGGAAGCCTGCACACCTTGAACACAGGGAAGTGAGTGTGTGTTTTCTGTGTCCGACTGTGTGTTGCTCATTCCAGGTATTCAGCAGGGTGTGTAACAGGGTGTGACCACAGCATGAAACACTGACAACAATGACAAACTGTTTCAAAATTTCTTTGGTGAATTATATAATTCCTTCTAAATGGGGTTTGGAGAAATACATAAAACATCGTTGACACATCTATAAATAATCTATGAGAGTCTGGGACACACCTGAGGAGCAGTTGGAACCCACAAAACAGGGGGGAGTATAGTGGTGGCAAATGATTCCGCAAGTCCTGAAAGACCAAAGACCAAAACAAATATGGATGGCAGCCAGCAGCTTGCACAGTTTACATGCAGTGACATTCATGCTGAACAGACCATAACACACCCACTGAGTTTTACTGTAACATAATAGGCTACTGTGCACCACACCATAGCTGCGCTCTAGTGGTTTGATCAACACTGCAGTCCACCCAGACCCTGGCACACATTTATTTACACAATGTACTGTATGTACATATAAACAATCAGAGATGTATCCCAACCAAGCAGCAACCTCAGCCAAAAGTTTATGGAAGTGCTAAAAACTGCAGTTCATCAAATGGCCACTTGAGGCTGACTCCGAAACAGTCAGTCCCCATTGACGCTCACTTTATAGCAGAAATAAACATGTTTACAGCCTGGTACACGGTAAACGGTTTTGGTCTCTGTGACTAATTTCAACAGTCAGAACAAGTTTACAGTTTTTTTTTTTAAAATAATTTGCCCATTTAAATTTCATCAAGGTTTAAACCTATGCATATTTAAAGGGATAGTTCGACATTACGAGACAGAGTTGTTTGGGAGTAACTGCACTAAACATACGCTGTTTGAAATCACTCCACCCAGCAAGTACTGTGTGTCTGGAATAACTTTCCGGCTGTGCATTTGGCTTCAAAACAACTCTGTCTTGTAATATTACATTATTATTTCATAGTGTGGTGAATGTGTAAGCTAAAAGTTGTCCACAAGAGCGTTTTGGAGTCATTTGATGGTGTATTTGATTAGTTTTGAGGGAGAGAGGGGGCAGTACCGTTCACTTCCATTTTGTGCGCTGAGCAGCAGGCAGCTCTGTCCCACCGATCTCAGAATAACAGGTACTGATAATTAAAGGTAATGTACCTACCCATATGACTATAGGGATTACAATAGGCAATAGGCGAATTTGCCAAAATGTCGAACTATCCCTTTAAGGGCGGGGCAACTAGAGTGACAGGCTCTCTGAGAGGCGTCAACCCAGACTATAAGTCAGATCCACCCCTCACTCCTCGACAGCTCCAGTCTCATCCAAATATGGTCAGTTCTGACTCCCCCCAAAAAATGCTCAAAATGGCAGTTCACAAACCAGTGAGTGATGTCATGGTAGCTATGTCCAATATTTTTACGGTCTATGATCCCAACAAGCTAATGTCAATGAATGTTAAAGGTGACATTAATTAGTTAGTAGCTAGCATGACCAAGGACTGTTCATAAATATGGACGGGATAACAGCTCCCCAGAAGTGAAGCCAAAATGTCTTGATCGCCCCCTGATGGCTTGCTGCAGTATAGGTCATGAACACGCCCCCTCTATGTTAGCGGATGGGACATGGATCAAACTAAAATTCAAAGTAAAATTTACTTGAGTTAAATACTTTTCTTTTCTTCATTATTTCAGGTAGTTATTATTCTGCTGCCATATGTTCAAGTGTTTGTTTTCTGATACATTTTTTTGATGAGGTATATGGCGCTGCTTGCTTGGGTTACAATTAGGGTTGTACGGGCGGGAACTCCCTTCACTCTGGTTCCAAATTTTGTAACCAGCCCGTATCTAGGATATTTTGGCTTCATGGGAGTGGAGATGTGTCGTCTGTCTATATACACTCATGGAGTGTGACACACAAGAGACATAAAATCAAATATTGTTTAAAAAAATCTTTATGAAAATGACTGGCAGTGACTGGATCTGAAGACTTAAGTCTTCATATGATTTTATCTGTGACTGTCAACACCAGCTGACACAGACTGGAACAGACCGAGTCCAACTCAGTCTGATAATTTGCTGTGCAAAATTGTTTTCATACCTGGCTCAAGACGTAATGTGCATCTCCACTTTTAATCACATCTTCAGTATAGATGTGATGCTATCAAGTACTCCAAACATAGTGACTGATAGTCAGAAACAAAAACAAAAAATAATACTTATTATAATAAATCAATGTTTTCTATTTTTTTTTTTAAATATGCATAAAATATGTACAATTAATCTGAAAACTCAGAAACATTGTAATGTAACACAGCACCATAGGGCCTTTTCCAAAAAAGAGTTCCTTATCCAAAAAATCTTTAGTATATTAAGTCTTCAATATGTTGTAATTAATAACCTAACTCACATGGGCCTAAAGTATTACTTGATCTGAATGTGCTGACATGACAACGTGAATAAAATGTGTTACATAAACAGTGTTTATTTTCATATTAAATTTCATTCTCATAAGAAGGGGATTTTTTTCTATTTATTCAGTCCTGTTCCCACGCCTTGAAATCGTGTTTATGACAAAAGACAGACAATATTAAAAAGGTCTACCTCTTCCAAGTAGAATATTAATATAATATATAATATAATATCAAAAAGCTGGAGACCATTTGCAGATTACATCTATCAGCATTTGGTTGGTGTTAGGCTGGTGTAAGTTTCAAACGCTGGGTGTGACCCTAAATCCGCTCAGGCCGGTTTGAGCCATGCAGCCCCACCGACGCCACCAACCTCAGCCAGCTGATTTCCTGAAACATCAGAGGCCAGGAGTCCGATGGCAACAGATGGGGGGAGATGGAGATAAATGGAGATAAACGTCGCAGAAGCTTTGCAGTTGCATCACCGGTCTCCCTAGCAACCATGTCAGGATCTTAGGGATCCATTAGTGAAATGGCTGTGGTTACGATGAGCTAGATAACATGCTGAGGTTATATATATATATATATAATATAAAATTAATCAAATATATCAGTTATAAACAGTTTCCCAAAATCGGTGCGGAAAGTACAAAAAATACAGATAAATTGTAGCTTAAAGGTCCCATATTTTGCTCTATTTCAGGTTCATACTTGTATTTTGGGTTTCTACTAGAACATTTTTACATGTTTTAATGTTAAAAAACACATTATTTTTCTCATACTGTCTGCCCGAATATACCTGTATTCACCCTCTGCTTGAGAAGGCTCCATTTTAGTGCCCATCTCTTTAAGCCCCCCTCCCATAAAAGCCCAGTCAGCTGTGACTGGTCAGTTTTACTGGGTCTTGCACATCTGCAGTTTCTACCTCTACAGAGTGCTCTGGGATGACATTTTTCTGTAGGCCGACACAGAAGTTAGCATCGCACCAGTTCCCTCATCAAAAAGCCTATGGGATTTTTCCATTGAATTTTGGATTACTGCCGAAAATAAACTCCATGGCAAAGGAACGTTGAGGGTACTTACACGTTTCATTTGGCAAGATAATCTTCACAAATGAGCACCACTTTCTTCATTATTAAAGCCTAAATGCAATCACCAGAAGTCAAAAGCTAACGTTAGGCTATACACAAACTACGCAACAGTCACATGACTTATTGTTATCACCATAAGAAGACTGTAAAGCTGTCTTCAGTGCAGCTTGGCATGATGATGTTCTGTAATCTCATGAAGCTACTTCTTAGCAAATGCCTTTTTTTAAGAAACATAGAAGCTTCAAAGTTCACGAGTGGGGTATTTACTGACGTATTCTATGTCAGAGGGAAGTCTCTTAAGCTTGTGTTAACCTCAGACATTATTTCAGGCATCTAACCAAAACCCATTAAAAAACCTGTTAACTTTAAGACAAGCCGTGAGTGGTAAAATATCAACTCATCTCCAGGTTTCAGGACTAATTCCTGGTGCACTCTATATAGTTGTGACATCACAGCTTCATTTAAGTCCTGACGGCTTGTTTAAAGGCACAGTTTCTGAGGATTTTCTCTGTGGATTGAGCCTTTTAATACTTTCACAGTATTTATATAGCACCTGTAACTGCTTTATATATCTATATTAAAGCTATAGTGCGTAACTTCTACATGTCCGTAAATGTCCATTTCACCCAAGCCACTACTGGAGGAGATGACACAATGCTCATTAAGCCGATCGGCTCCTCTAACATCTCGTGGTATTTTTCAATATATATCATTTTTAGTTTGCGTGTCGACCGGCGACATTCCCGCGCTGGGGCACAGGAAATGAAGGGCAGGGGGAGGAAGAGCAGAGAGTCTCATAGCATAGAGGTAGAGCGCAGGTAGAAAGAGAAAGCAACATGGCGGAGAACACAAAGAAGCAGCCGAGACACGGTTCAGAAGTGGATCCTACCACAAAGAAAAAGCCTGGACGTTCGGCTGAAGGTCTATTAGCAAAGAAGGAAAGTGACCGACAGAGAAGGCAAACAAGGATTTGTATTGGCGTCGCTTTTCCTCGGTGGAGAGCCGTGAAGGAGGAAATTGGGCTGAGACATGGATGTTGCCTTGCTGCTGTTGGATAAGTAAGTGACTTGGTTTATAATTATATTATGAGTTGTATGTGTTGCTGTTACATGTACTGGACCTAGTACTTTATTATTTTCTTGGAAATGGTGCTATGAACGTAATGTAATGTTAGCAGCCTGGTGTTCGCCACGTTGTGTAGCATTGTGTAGCGTTGTGTACACAGTGTGAAGCGAGTGTTACTCTGTGTACATGGAAGTGCCGGCTTATTTGTTGTAATAACGCATTATCCGCTGGTGGGCCCACAGAAGTTACGCACTATAGCTTTAAAAAAGACATGGAAAGTTTTTTTTTCTTCTTACAATATGGAACCTTTAATATTAATGCTGTCTTGTAGTGTGGTTTAAAACCAGGAGGAGCAGCAGTCTATAATTTATGGGGAAACCATACTGTGGTGTTGAAAGATACAAGAACAAATGATGTGTCCCACTGTTTCCCTCCCTGTGTAACCAGTAATTTTGTGGTTTGTGTGGCAGGTAAAGACATTTGCAGATGAGGTTTGGAATCCACCACACAGCTAATTACTAATGCCTAATGCTGGAAGGTTAAAATCAGAGAGTGTGCACTTAAAAATGAGAATATTCCACCAGAGGCAAATAATCAAGTCTCATCATTATATCATGGGTCAAACATCTCTGTGGGTAAACAACGGTTGTTATGAAACAAGAAAAAACAGTTTGTTATCAAACAGCAGGTGATGTGTGATCATCTCAGCCTGTGCCAACTATTTATGACCTCGTACCATCATTAAAGCCACAAAACGGCATGAGCACGATGGAAAAAATATTAATCACATGCAAGCAGCGTCGGATTTATCTCCACATGGACCCAATGAGAGAGTCAACCAGTACTATAATGGGCTTCATGTGGATCCAAAGCTGTTAAATCTGGCACAGTGTTAATATCCTGAGTCTACTGGCAGCACAAGACACTGGCACACGTACTGATGGGAAATGCAATTATGTGTAGACATGCTGGCTAACGAGATCATCTGTCACTTAGCAGCAGGAACTCTTGGATGTTTTTAGCCCATAAACAGCACTGGATATAATATTTTTCAGTGATTTGAATATATTTTCACCATATTTCACCAACACATGGATGAAAGGCTTGTGCTCGTGACAGCATGCGATGTAAACATTAATGGCAGGGGCGTATATATAGACAGTGCAGTCGCACTACGAACGCCCACGGCAAACCCATCTTGGTAAATGTTTCTTTTTTTTTCTTTTGTGAAATAGTCAGCATCAGTCTATAACTAAATTATGTTTGTGTTACATACACTATATAAACTATGAATAAACTATTTAAAAATTCTAATTAATTAATAATTTCTTTTTAAAAAATATATATTTTTTGTACATAAATTTGCAGTGATGGTTGGTAAAATGTGTGTTGATGTTGTCCAATGTCAAGTCTGTATTTGATCATGTGACGACTCAAACAGGGCCCATCATAATGGCGTGCACTGGGGCCCATCCTTACACCCCTGATTAATGGCATCCTCCTCAGTTAAGCTGTAATGATAGGTAGCTCAGTGGCGCTAGGTGAGCTAGCAGTAGATGCACACTATCCTTCTGGGCAGTGATGCAGTTAGCGGGTGTCAGAAGAAAGAAAATAGTTCCTATATGAAATTGCTCACTACAAGGTGTGTGAATTATCTTGAGAAGCTGAATCATGAGTTTTTTTGTGATGCACTTTGAGCACCACAAGCTGAGTGCCATCTATAGCCATCATATTCAAGGAAAGGCAGACATCTCCAACACTCAGCAACTCACACCAAGACAATATAGATTGACAGAATAGTGCTGCAGGTAAGAGGATTTTTTGTTTGTTTGTTTTTGTAATCAATTTAAAGGTGAACTGTCCCTTTAAGAAGTAAGTAATAGTACATTTTATTTTACCACTTTTTTGGGGGGGCTGTCACAGATTCATATTTTTAAAACCCAACAAATTAAAGCTCATAGAATATGGTGCATTTCTGTAGTTTAAACCACCCAATTGTATATTAGATATGCACAGCATAACCTTAAACATCTATAGCAGTTAAATGCAACATACACATTAATGAAAGTAAAAGAATTTCTGTGATGTAACTTGAACGTGTCTGTCATCGATTCTTCCATGCCTGGTAAATGCCTTTATCTGTTAAACTCTATTAAAATTTGTGTTGCAAAAACAATCATTGGCACCCTAAAAAATAACCCCAATTACCCCCTGTTCTTGAGGCAGACATGTGTCATGTGACAGATATTTCACCCCAGTCAGACAGACATGTGGCAGAGTGAGGTAAGAAAATGCCCCTGAAGACAGATTATGTCTGAGAAAATCCACGCAGGAAGATGGACAGGTGGAGCCAGCCCGGTGGTCTGTAGCTGGGATGGAAGACTTTGGTCTGGTGGTGGAAATTGTGTTTCTGGATGCATATGTAAGCATGTACCTGTGTGTGTGTATGTGTGTGTATCTTAACGCAAGGCTGAGTCTGTATGTCTGTGTCGTGTCGTCTTTTCTTGTGCTTTCTCAGGCCACACATGTACGTCTTTGTTCATGTGTTTGGGGTGTCAGGGTCCTGACGCTTTAAGCCTTCTCCCTTTATACCTTCAGGAAGACAGGACCTGAGGCCTCACAAACACACACACATACACACACACAGTCTACAGAGTGTGTGCAGAGCTCAGACAGCAGGCCTGGGTGTCATCTATTCCTCCTCTGAGTTCAAAGTCCAGCAAACAATGAGGCACAATTAGGAGCTTACAGAGGGGATCTGGGCCTTTCGCTGCCGGGTTAATAGATACTGACGGAGGAGCGCACGCAAAACTTTCGGGTGTGTGTGTGCTTCTGTCTTTCTATTAATGTCTTGTCTTTGAATCCTTCTCTCTCCTGTCTTAATTTACATGTCTTTTTCCTGCTCTTGCTCTCTATTCTTTACCAAATAAGAAAAATAAAATAATGTCTATCAGAAAAGATTTCATCAGAGTCAATGGAAGTTTTTTTAATTCTTCGGAGTGGCAGGGATCAGGAGAGCCACCTCCCCACCCCCTAATTTCCATTAAGATGATTACTTTTGGGAAGAAAACTTGGTGGTCTAACAGGAAATGGGTTCATTTGATGATTGAAAGGACACAAACAGGGTATTTGCTGAAGGATGATGTCACAAATCAACACACAGTTGAGTTAGACTTCAAGTAAATTTATTTAATCAGGTAGTTGCTCTGAGATCTCTTTTTCAAGACCTGAGTAGAAGACCTAACCTACGATGCAGGACTTCTGTACAGGAAACAGTGACAACAGCAAGTGACAATAACAATTAACATCAATTAAAAAGTCACTAAACTGATTTCTAATGCATTTTTGTAAGTGCAAATTATAATTCCTACTATTGAAAGCTATCTTTTTCAATTAAGCAATCAATTGTTCAGTCTTTAAAAATGTCACAAAATAATGAAAAACATCTTCAAATTGTTTATTTCTACCAACACTTCAAAACCAAAACAATATTCAATGTACAGCTTGATTTTTTTCTTGATAAATGTCATAATCAAAATCTCTATTGATGAACTCACTGTCAATTGATTGATCATTTCAGTAATAACTGGAATAAATACAACATATAGCGTATACTGAAACACAATGAAAAAACATACACACACACGCACACACATGCACACCACCCCCTCCACCCCCTCCACCCATTAAGCATATTGTCCATGGTGTCCCCTCTGTCTGCGTCCCAGTCATTGTGTGCGTCCACTGTAACTGGAGACCAGTCTAGACTGGCTGGCTACTGGCTCTAATCCTCAGAAACATGCAGCTGAATCAATCTGAAACCAGAGAGCTGCCTGCCGTCGCCCCTGTTAGCAGCCCGACAACACAAACACTCATCTATTAGAATAAACACGCAAATAACAGACATTTACCAACAGATGGGAGCTCACATTGCTGCTCTAATACTAGCCTCATGTATAATTGGTATTAGCGGTTGTATCAATACAGCGGCAGAAAATAGTGATTGGAGCAGAGGTGTAGTTGGTGCTTTGAGCCGCATATGTTCACGATAACAATACTAACATGTTTATTTTCAGCAGATATAATGCACCATCTTGGTTTAGCGTGTTAGCATGACGATGTCACTGGATGAAAAGTTACTGCAAATTCATCTTTAGAGGAAAATTAATGTTGGTAGCAAATATCATGGCATTCTATCCCAAAGTTACCAAAACAATTAACTTAAAAAAAAACAAAAAAACAGTGTGTCAGATTTAGAGGGGTTTAGTGGCATCTGGCGGTGAAAACTTCAGATTTCAACCATCTGAAAATTCACCAGGTTAGTATTCTTTCAGCATTGTTTAGTTTTCTATCAGGGGCAGAGTTACCCACAGAGGTCTCCTCCTTTCCAAAACAAACACACCAGGTGATTAAAACCAGTTAAAACACTGTGTGACACAGTTTCATGTTACAAATCCGCATTTCTCCAACACTGTCCAGCTCTCTAGAAGCTGGCTGCTAGCCCAGCAACTGCTTATGTGTCCTCACCTTTTTTCTCTGATAACTTAAGATCCAGACGTTCAGAAGGTTTTAACCAGGAGCTGAACTATTCGCAGGCATCTATTCCTCTTCATAACAAATGGCTCTGGTGATTTAAACCACTATAAACATGGAATAAAGCAGTTTTAGATTATAAAATCAGTGTTTTTCCAACACTGCTCATCAAGGAATAGAATTTGGACCCAGTGTATGGTTTGTCCATTCGGGGCTACTGTAGAAACATGGTGGTGCAACATGGCAGTCTCCGTGGACCCGCTGCCTATTCTAAGGTAACGAAACCACAACATTTCTCATTATCTGGTGATTATACACCAAAGAAAACACACGGCAAATGAATTTCTGCACCAAATTTACTGGCAATCAATCCAGCAGTCAGAATATAGGTTAGTCTGGGCCAAAGTGGTGGGCGGACCGAGTGGGAGACTGACACTGCCATCCCTAAAGCCATCCTGCTAATATGGCTAAAAAACATTTTACTAGGAAACCAGTAGAGGGTTTCAGATTTTGGGGCTTTTGCAGTGTTCCAAGCCTCTTCACCTCAGTGTACAATATCTTCATGTTACAAGCTCTTTGACAGGTGGACATACTGTGTAGTGGAGGGTTGCACAGTATAATACAACTTTTAGCTAAACTACATCCTCTGTCTAAAGTCTTAGAAATCAGGAAGTCAAACATCATTCACAGCTGGTTTCTAGATGGAACCATTTGAGAGCCCTGTTACTGACCATGGCTTTTTTTTTTTTTTTTTTTGATTATTATTCTCAGCTTCAAAGTTGCTTCCAGTGTCTGCATGAAAATACATCTGAAACATAACCAGGGCTGAGGAATGTGTCATTGGGAAAAGCATGTCCTAGTGGTGGAGGAATGGGTGGTGCCATGTCGGGCAGATGGTATCATGTCAGCAACTTATTGCCACTTCAAAGCAGCAACCACTTTCCACGCATTCATGAAACGCAATCAGTGCAGAGGAATGTGTCGGCAAGAGGGAGGGGGGGAAATCGAATTGATGGAAGACTAAAATGTTGATGAGCAGAAACACATGGCGAGGAGGCCACAGGTGACCAGAGACAATGTCAACGATGTCTCGACCTCAAGGAGCAGTTTTTTTCCCCTCAAGCCTGACAGACCTCAGATCATCTTTACGTCCATGTTCTGGCTCATTCTATCAACGTGACACTGAGGGATGATTGGAAAAGAGGAGAGCAGGAATGGAGCGGATGGTATGACGGTCAGACATGGTGAAATGTCTCTCCGTCTCAGCCATGTAACATGTCTGTCATTTGTTTTGGGTTTTTTTTTTTTTCTTTCTCTCTCTCTCAGGCTGTGTCGCTGATTCTCTGTCTAAAGACAAATCTGTGTCTGAGGGAGATCATTAGTCTGTAACCAAAACCTCTGAGCCGCACTGTCACATAGAAAGGATGGCTACTGTATGACATGAAGACCGAGTTCTTTTCTAGGACAAAGGACCAAGAAGATTGAAAAGATATAACTAGAAAAAAATATATATAAAATAAAAAAATAAATATGCAGGGCATTGTTTTCTTGGATAAAAAAAATAAAAGGTGTCTTAGTAAGTTTTCACATTCCAATTAAAAATGTCTCAGATACTACATGGAAGTCTGAATACTGGTGAAGGTATCAAGGTTTCCAAAAGCACTGAATACAATGAACTGTAAACTTACAAAATGAAGTTTGCAAATGCAGAAAAAAAACTCAATTTCACTTAGTACAATCAAGAGTTTGTGTAATACACTGGGCTTTAGTGAAGGGCTAGAACAAACCCAGGCTACATAATACAAAATACTACATGTTGTCCAGCCAAGGAGAAAGAAACACAATTTTTTACAGTAATTTTAAATGTTTTAAGGATATCCTGTGCAGTATTGGAACACTTGTGTGGCTATGGAGGAGTTCCCGGTTTTGTTTGTACCTTGCAGGCACACTGGGACACGTGCATAAGAACAGAGGCAATGCAATACACATTTCTTCAACTGATTTTGTGCTATTCCACTTATCGAAATGTGCTGACAGAGACATTCAAAGAATCTTAAAAATGCACCAAGAAAACCTGCTAGCTATTTAAATCACATTTTGAAAAAAGATGCCTTGAAAATGTTTTATGTGGATGGAGATGCATTCAGCATACAGTACATACATAAAGTCCAAGCGGCAACCTCTGGGGCTAAAAAATAAAGCCAACACAAAAATGCCAAAAACTGCAGTTCTTTGAGGCTGACTTCAGAAGCCAGTCAATCCCCACAATGTCAAAATGCCCAACTTACAGCAGAATAATACAGCCTGGTACAAAAAACAGCTTAGCCTCTATAGCTAATTTCCCTCTTTCATGACAACTGTACAGGGGGTGAATTTTTATATAACTCACTCACTTATATTTCATTAAGCCTTAGGGGGGATCACACAGAAATGAGACGCTAGAAACGCGACGCCACTAAAACAATTGTTTTCCTATGATACGGCGTGTCTGACCGACGTTCAAGCATTTTTATAGATGCGCGTTTTTCCGGCGTCTTTTTAGACGCGCGTTTTTGTAGACGCTTCATTTCGCGTTTTTAGATGCGCATAGATGCTGCAAAGTTAAAATATTTTCAACTTTTTGAGCGTCAGACGCCAGTAGCACCTTTCGTCACTGTCGTCATTGGCCCAGGCAGCAAATCAAATCCTCCTTCCTGTTTTGTTGTGGCAGTTACGGCAGTTTGGTCAGTTACTGCAGTTTACGACAGTTACGAGCGACAGACAACACAATGCAATCCAAAGACGAGAACTTTATCCTGACAATATTTGATTTTTAAGAATTATACAACACACGCACCTCAGTACTCAAACAAACACAGGAGGCAACATGCATGGAGCTGTGTGAGCAGCGCAACAAATTTGTCTGGTGAGTACAATGTAATTGACGACACGTAGCAGCTAGTTAACTTGCAGACAGTGGGATATGTGAGAGGGATGGTGACCTTATTTTGTAGTTCACAAAATAATATATAAACAAAGTTGGATTTGATTTGATAGCTCGTGATAGTTTCATGTAAGCTAGTACTGTCTCTACTGTCTTTGAGGGAAACACTAGATTCAAGTGGAGACATAGGGAGATGACAGGAGGTGTGAGTGTGTGTGTTGCGCACGCACCCCCACTCCACAGGCGCTCCTTGCTGTTGTTTTTTTGTCTAGCGCGCATTGAATAAGCGCTTCCAGCGTTTCAATGCGTCTTTGAAGTGGCCGCGTTTCTAGCGTCTCATTTCTGTGTGATCGCCCCCTTAAAGTTACACATATTTAAGGGCAGGCCACTTTGAGTGACAGGCTGTCTGCTGATCGTGACCTTGGCTTCTCAGTCAGATCCATCCCTCGCTCCTCCACAGCTCCAGCATCCAAATATGCTCACTTCTGGCTCCAAAAAAGCAAGATGGTGACAGCCATGATGCAGTACTCGAGTCTTCCAAACAGGACCCCACAAACCAATGGGTGAGGTCTTGGTGGCTATGGCCATTATTTTTACAGTCAGTGATGCAGACATGTTTGGATGGGAGACACAGGATGTTAACATACCTTTGTTTAAGACCCTTTACACAGAATCTCTAAGCAACGTTAACAAGTCCTCCAAATGAAAACTTCCACCCTAATCATTGCACAAAAAAACTCATCTTGGTGGAGGTGGGAGAACGATCAAGGTTACAAGAAACCAATGTTGAGTGTTGATAGGGAAACAGGGAGCAACATATTATTGACCTAGTAAACCAAACCAAGAGCCTCACTCTGCAGACTTTGTCCAGTATCCGCTAGAGATCCCATGTCACGAGTTTCTATGGATTACAAGAGGTAACGTTCCTTGCAGAATATTTAATTTGGATCGTTTTTGGAGGCCTCATGAAGATCATTTAACATTTAAAAAGTCACAATTTCTGTAGCTAGAATATGTCATTTGTACATATTTCCTATTGAATTAAAAATCTCATGACCACTAAGATTTTTCTTGTGACCACTTGGTCAATTTTAAGTTTTTGCCAACAAGTCTCCAACCCCGACCACAAAAGCTGGTCACCAAAATGACATATATCAACATTAACGGGAGAGTTTAAACACATTGTGAAAACAGTCGTGGTTAGGTTTAAGCAACAAAACTACTTGGTTAGGTTAAAACAAGTATCTAACTTAATGTTACGTGCATTATGTAAGCTAAGTAAATCATGTGACATAAGCTCAGTACATTACATAACTTATGTATGTCAGTTAAAATAACTCAACATTGACTTTTGGTTTCACACTGGACACAAACAGCCATCTCCTGGGTGATAATCTTGTTTGTTTGACCCATCATCCACCCTAAACTCTTCCCTACATGGACTTCATTGCTCCTTACACTGCACCACCTGACTTCCTCCTTTGGTCCATGATTACTCCAGTTACCAGAGGTTGCAGCCAATGAATGTAAATATGGTTCATAATAAGCTGCTTGTTCAAAAGACCTACGTTGACGTATTCTGGGAGAGAACAGCCTCATTTCTGCATTACCACCTAGTCTGTACTCCTGAAGCCAGAGGCAGAAAATAAACACAGTAAATCGGTGCACAGCAGGACCCATAATCTCAGACTGATCAGGATCAGTAACAAGGCCTGGTGGTTCACCACTGCACCCGCGATGAGATCCAGACACTCACATTTGTGTTCATGATTTGTTTATTTGTTACCAGGCGTAATGTAAACAAGTGCTGTGGACAGACAGAGCAGGTTCTTGTGTTGGGACTAAACAGGCCTGTCTGGAGATCAAATCATAGATCAAATCAAAACCAAATCATAGACAGAGTGGACGAAGGCTGAAACACTGAGCAGAGGATTAACATGAACTCATTTCCAGATGGGGGGAGAAAAAAACAAGGTCAAATAGTTTTTTTGTTTGTTTCTATATACACATCTGATGAATAGACAGCTGGTGTTAACTGTAACTTTAAAACTGGATAATTATCTTTGTCCAGTGTTGGGTATTGCAGTAGTTGGGTGGCGGTTAAACTATATTCAACTCTCTGTGGACTGTTCAGTAGTTAACTTCTTTGGGTCATGTAGTTTATGTAGTTTATTTCAAACTACATAATCATATTATTCTAATCTTGCTTTTCTTGCCATACAATATGGCACAATGCCATATTGTGGCTTATTGGCCACAGGTCTACTTTTTGACTAAAATCATCTCTAATTTGCTACCAAGGTGTCTGAGATCAAATACTATTAATTTTCCTGAAAGTTTTGCATTTTTCAGATTTATGCCTCATTTACACCGCAAGCGATGCATTCGTGTAGTGCTCGCGAACAGCTGCTGTTTACCTCAGCGAGCGTGTTAACAGGTTACAGCATTCACACCGCATCCGTTCCATGAGCTGCTCAAGTCGCGCTGCTTTCATGCGCGAATTCAAAAATAGAAGAGACGCCGATTTTATGTTCAAGTCGCGAGCAAATGGTTGCAGTATTCAACAAAACCTGTGAACTCTCTCTGCCACCATAGACTTCTCCCCCTTGACCAAGCGAGACCTGACAGGCACATGTTTCATGTATTTACCATTTGTAGTGCTAAATATTAATTCTCCAAGCACTAGAATAATCATTGGCATGCGAACCTGTCCACCCTGGGCTTTGGGTCCAAACTCACTTCTTCCTCTTTAGAGTTCAGAGATTTGCAAACACAGTGCACTACTGTCACCAACTGTTTGGGTGTGGGTTGTATTTTGACAGGACAGCAGCGGCCGTTGCGCGACACGTCTGTTGGGTTCTGGTGTGAATACACGTGTGCTGCCGCTACGCTTGTGGACCGCTGCGCAAGCGCTACGTGAATGCATGGCCTGCGGTGTAAATGAGGCCTTAGCCTCAACAGTGGCTCCCGATGCTCTCCTTTAAACACATCCTTGGGTTGCTAAGTAAGTAAACAGTCACCAGCACCTACACTTTACTCTGTGTCAGTTCACTTGCATCTCTGTGCAATGATATGAGATTCAAAACTGAGACTGTGATCTTTTCCTGTGATGTAGTTTGGATGTAGTTAACCTGCTTTTTGAAAGTAGTACTTTGACAACCTAAAAGTTTTTGAGAGTAGTTAGGGTGTAGTTTGACTTTTCATTGTAAAGTAGCTAGTTAGGTAAACTACAGTTGTAGTTTTTCCTAACACTGGCTTTGACTGTTCATGTTTTACTGTGAGCAATGATGGTTTGTTTCTGTATTTGTTTATTTTGGGCTCATCAGTACCAGTGTGAGTCTCTATTACAGTGGTTCCCAACTGGTGGGTCGCAGTCCAAAAGTGGGTCATGGGTCCATTCTACATGGACTGCATGTGATTTGCAAACGTATCAAGACTGTAAAAACACACTTTATTTTGAAGCACAGTAAATTTCTGGCACAGAGCTTTAGTTTCAAAGTGCTGTTTCCTGCTGTAGAGTGACTGACTCACGGACGGCTACTTAACAGAGACAACAAACTAGCTCCATGACATGGCCAAAACACAAGTGTGACACTGACAGTATTAAACTGTATGGACCTTGTAGTAATGACTCTGGACCCTGTGGCTGGACCAGCTGGGAACCACTGCTCAATTATACATTATCAGGTGTGTCTTCAACTGATGATTCACATACACTTCTTGTCATTTAGGATGTCATTTAAAACTGTTTATGCAGATTTCTTTGAACATGAACCCTCTGTTAACCCTGACATGACATGTGACATATCTGTGAAGACATTTGCAGATTTGTGTGAGACCATTTCAACATTATGTCCACATTATCACTCTTTTCCTGGGATTTCTCAGCATATTCAAAGTTTGATTTAAAACACAGAACTGTGGAATATGACTGATAAACTAATAATGATGACTTATTCATGTCATTATTTTATTGATTATTTGATAACATGTCTCCGTACAACAACAAAATCAATTCCCAGGATATACCAGCACCAGCTAAGGTAGGGGAGAAGAAGACCACAAGCTAGTAAACATGGATGCAAACAAAATAGGTTTAAAACATTAAAAAAAAAAGATGTTAACACTTTTATTAACTCTAAAGGATACACACAATGTGTTCTGGGTGGGTAACACTGGATGTAAATCTAACTGCTGCTAGTTTTAGTCCACGGATCCACAGAAGACCAAGTCAAACTCTGTGTAGCTCCCACCCAGCTGAGAGCAGAGAAAACAGCAACATGCTACACCCAATTTGACTTCGCTCCTCACAAAGAACACATCATGGCCTCAGAGGATTGAGTTGTGTTTACACTATGACACCCTCCCATTTTCCCCCTCTCGTGTCAGCCGGCCATCCCTGCCTGTTTTAGCTGAGGACAGCTTGTTTTTCACTGTATATCCTCAGCCAGCAGCGTGGCTCCATCTCTCTCTCTGAGCCGAGATGAAAGCTTCAGGGTCAGACGTGTATATTTGACTGAGGGGGCGACCACTCAGAGCCAGTCAAGATAAAACAACACTGCCTTCCTCCCTCTGCCCTCCCTGCTCTCCTGCCTCCTCCTCCTCCTCCTCCTCCATCTATTCATCCTCCTCTCATTTCCTCAAACCCTCCTGTCCTCCCTTGCCATCTAAAGTCAGGTCAACTCAACTCAATCAAATACGGTTTATGGATGTACATGAGCAATAATTTTAGAGCATTAAAATAAAATAAACAATGAAAATAAGCTCGAAGACAATTTCAAACTTCCCACTGTTGTATTATTCTAAGAAAGAGCAAGATTTTCTATACATGTGCAACTACCTTATAAAGTGCTGTCTGATTATTTGAAATCTTTATATTCCCTCATCGTCACTGCATCTTGCAGCTTCAAGACACTTTATCAGTGGATGCATTTACATGCAGCAGGGCAACAGACAAGCCGCTCCACCCTCTTTCATTGCTTTCATTGCTATCCCCACACAGCATCCTCTCACACCAGCATTTAAAACACCATCCAGCCGCTGACTTTAAAAAGCAATAATGAATAAAATATGCATATTTTTAATATAACGTAAAACTGACACAGGCAGAGGCGGCAGAGACTTGCAGTGACCAGTAAAGTGTCATCAGTTAAGCCAGTCACTCAGCACCTAAAGCAGGTCCGCCCGTAATGGTTGCTGTATTGAGTGAGTGATATTATTATTGGATCAATGTGTTGTATTTGCTATTGCATTACTTTGTAGCTTGTTTAATAGCTTCAAATATACACATTTGAGCATGTGTGTAGTGTATGTTGTTCTTGGGTGTGTGTAGCTGGCTGTGTGCTGTTTTTGTTGTGTGTGTTATTGATTTTACTTAGTTGGCGGTAGAAAAAAATAAATGACAGCTGGATGGTAGATATTTATTAGTCCTTTTGTACATTTATCATGTACATTATAGCAATCATTAGATAAAAAAACAGAGTAATAGCAACATCGACAACAACAACAACAACAACAACAACCAACACCAGGAATCCAAACATCAATAACAGGGTGCCACATCATTATTATAGACCTGTTCACCACATATCGCGCACTACATATCACGAGGTGTTCTGTTAGTTTTGTTTACAGTTTGTTCAGCAGTGCACTACTGGTACAAATGATGTGCAAGCCTGGTTGGTTCTGAGGGATGGCACCATAGATATATATACATAGATGCCGCACCCTGGCTTGTGGGCTGCGTCAGTACCACTGCCATGTTGCCTAGGTGCTCTGACCGGTTCAGACCCGTGTCAGACTCGGCAAAAATGCCACATTTTTGCTCTGCATTTGGGTGTATGAACGAGAGAAGTGTTAAAACCAAGCAGAAGGGAATAACATTCCACAGGTAAGAAGTTGTTTTACAATATTTTACTGTTATGAACATGTTTAATGAGATATATATCTCAAGAAGTGATCCTTCTTTTAAGCTTATCAAGTAAAGTAACTGTCCTGATCTGGTCCTAATGTCAAATTAAGCTAACGCTATGTCACACAACTTAAAGAAAAAAGGTTAACATTTATATAATATTACTTATAAAATTATGATGCTTTGTCAAACAGCTATGTCGGTGTATGTGTTGTTCCAAATTGTCAACTATCTGTTTCATGGCACCAACGTGACATAACGCAGTATGACGTTAGTAGTTAACTTGTGGCCTGAATTGTAACTACAAATTATGTGGAACTGTGTTTTTCTGACACAATTATTTTGTGTGTAGTTTCCCAAAAAACACAGATAGGAGACGGGCATGGGTAGCAGCAGTGAGGAGAAAGGACTTTGTCCCGAGTGACTCCTCAGTCATCTGCAGCTGTTACTTCAGACCTGAGGACTTCGACAGGACTGGGCAGACTGTCCGTTTAAATGACGGAGTGACTCCCTCTGTATTATATTTTTGTAAATATGACCTAATAATGTAAACAGTTCTGTGTCCAGGCTCCCATGAGCACTGTGGTGTTATACATATGAGATTAAAGCAAAATTTTGTGTAAACATGCAGCTCTAAATCATTTATTTTCACTTGTACAAAACCAACATTTGTTAATCAGAATGTGTAACTACACTGCAGCTCGGCACAACCCTGCTGATACACTATTTTTTGCACATTGTGTGACTTAAAATGTGAATAAACATTTATAATCAAAATTAATAATTAAATGACATCATGGTGGGCATTGTACATCTAGTAAGAAAAAAAGATATTTATTACATGGGGAAAGTTTAGTTTAAATGTGTTGTAGAACTATTACTGTTACTTTATCTACATCAGATCAAATATTTTGGTATGAAAAGCTGCGTTTTTTATTTAACCAAGTATCCTGTATCATAACTACATGTCTGACGATTGTAATAAACCAAACCACATGAAAATCGGTTGAGAATTCAGCAAGTAATGATGATTTTAATCATAAATAGTCTCCTGCCTCAATAGACATACATGCATTAGGCAGCACAGCTCCACCTGGGCAAGATGGCAGCCGCGTTGACGTATCGCTCCAATGACGAGCACCGTTGAATGCGGCATCTACGTATATATATCTATGGGATGCCACCCTATACTGTCTGCTGATGGTAACAGCTCGTAAATAAGGGATGTGAAACCTCTTCAGTAATCGCCGGCCCTGTCCTCACCACTCAGGACTCACAGGTCACTGTCATGCAGTCTGGCTGCTAGACGAATCGGAAACTAGCCTTTCAGCTAATACGGGTGCATTTACATTTCTTAAAATGTGGGTTAATGCACACTGTCCCCACTGTCTTAAATAGCTAAATAAATAAAATAAATGTATTCATTCTATATAATATGAATGCTGAGGAGAGGATGGTGGTGGCTGAATGTGCTGCTGCTTCCGAGCCAGAGATAGCTTTAAAGTGCCTCCAACAGGTGTCAGAAACAAGCTGCTGGTGGTTGAAGGTGTTCCAGATCACCTGCAGGTTACACAGGAAGCAGCTAAGGAAAGTCCTGACAAAGAGATTGTCTCACAGCTGCTGCAGGAACAGATTGTAGAGGAGTCAGTGAAGACGGTGCTACAGTCTGTCTGTCCTATACCATAACTCTGAGCTCATAAATCTCTCCATGGGACACACACCTTCCTCTGTCCACGACTTATACAGTTCAAACAGTCAAGTGGCTCTTGCCCTCATCGCACCCACACACACAGACACTTATATGTATGCATGCAATCGGTTTACAATATGTACACAGACACATTCACTATATGCAAACGTATACAGCACAATACGCACACACATGTGCACACAATACACACACATCCCTTTGCAGCACATATGGAAATTGACACACACACTTACACACTCACAGTATACAGCAGAGGTCTGGGTCAAGTGCTATATGTGAAACAAACACTTCAGCTGAGAAGTACTGGCTGATAAGAGCTGAATGAAGCTCAGTGAGACTATATCTGTCGTGTGAGTGTGTGTGTGTGTGTGTGTGTGTATGTGTGTGTGTATTATTGAGCAGATACCGGATATCTCTGTGGCACAGTGCTGTCATAACACTACACTGACCGCAGTTTGTTTTATAAATGTCAAATAGTGGGTTGAATTAAAATGGCTGTGATTATGAGGTAACCCCTTGCGCATTTATGAGATGACATAAATACAATACATATACAAAAACGACAGAAATATCTGAATATAAAAAGGGACATTATAGAAAAAATCAAGTTACTCCATTGTATTGGACTGGGATCATGCTATGACATGTAAATGACTGCACATGTTAACCATGTTCTCCATCTTAGTTTTGGGTGTTAGCATGTTAACATTTATTGATTAGCAACAAAGGTACAGCTGAGTCTGATGGGAATTTTCAGTAGTTTTGTGAGTGTTGGGGCATAAACCAAAATATCTTATCTTACTAAATAATGACGAAAGCTCTGTGACAAAAACTCTGTGTGTGTCTGTTCCATGTTTTTCTCCTCACTGACTTGGTCAATCCATGTGAAATTTGGCACAGTGGTAGAGGGTCATGGGAGGATGCCAATGAAGCAATATTATATCAATTGGCCAAAGGGGGGCGCTATAGCAACTGATTGAATTCAAACTTTGAATGGGCATATCTCATGCCCCGTATGTCGTAGAGACATGAAACTTTGCACAGAGATGCCTCTCCTCATGAGGAACACATTTGCCTCAAGAACCCATAACTTCCAGTTATATAGATTTTCCGCCATTTTGAGTTTTTTGAAAAACACTTTAAATGGATCTCTTCCTAGGAAGTTTGAGCGATCTGCATGAAACTGGGTGAACATAATCTAGGGACCAATATCTAAAGTTCCCTCTTGGCAAAAGTTGGAAAACTTACTAAAACTGAGCTTCTATAAGGCAATGAATATTGGAGGGCGTGGCTCATCACATAAAGGTGTATAACATCTCAAGGGTTTCACCCATCACCACGCAACTTTGTAGGCATATGACCACACATAATCTGAGGGGACCCCTCCATTATTGACCCCATCAAACAAAATGGGGGCGCTAGAGAGCTCATTTCTTATCTAGGCCTAACCGCCATATGGATTTTTACTAAACTTGGTAGATATGTAGAACAGGACGCCTCAAGGTGACTGGAGAAATTTAACTCTAATTGGCAACTGGATGGCGCTATAACAACAGAAAAATGCTTAAAAAATGGCTAAAATGCGACCAATCGCTGTTGTTTTGTTTTCTAATTTTTGGTATGACTAAGTCATGGTATGGTATGCTATACATAATCACAGAAACTGTCAGTGTGTCATTCTGTCAGTCAGTCATTCTGTCTGTCCCACGTTTTTCTACTCACTGACGTGGTCAATCTATGTGAAACTGCACATAGGCATTGAGGACTGGCATACAGTAGGTAGAAGGTGACAAAGCTACCAATGGGTATGGACTAGTTGGACAAATTAAACATCTGACCTGATTATAGCAGATAGATGAAGAGTTAAGGGATCATCACAGTTGATAACCTTGAAAAGGATCATGGATGTCTGCACCAAATGTCATGACAAAAGTTGTCGAGACGTTTCACTCAGAACCACAAATGTCAGCTTGCTTGTTGCATAAAGGTAATGTCAGGGAATAAAAGCAGCAGGTAGAATGAATCTTCTTGGGACCATGAATGTCGTTAAAAAATGTCATGGCAGTCTGGTTAATAATTGTTGAGATATTTCAGTTCGGACCAAAGATTGCCATTTCATGCAGCTAGCATGACTAAAAAGAATAGTTTAATAAATGTTAAACAACAGAGCCCTTAAAAGTTGTATTTTTAATGGTATTTTTAAATTCATTTTGTGTTTAACCAACTTTACACATTTTCAGATTTCTCTTCGAAAATAATAACTCAAAAAAATGGAGGCTAAACCCACCCAGTATAACCCGAGATCAGCAGAAGACCAACAGGAAGAGAGAGTGTGAGGGACCACAGACAGAAAACTAGTCTCAATGAATCCAAATCAGTCCCCCCTCCCAATCACGTACCAGATCCATCTTGTTGGGAAATTGCGCTGTTTGTAATTAATGCCCAATTAAACTTGACATGGTCGCCCCAAATCCCCTGTAAGGTAACAGATTAGTCTGCACAGCTGGTCCACATTGGCTGTGCTGAGGCGGCCTCTAGAGTTACCTTGTTAAGGTACATTCCCTTCCTCAATGATAGTATTTATGAGATTTGTTTCATCCCTCTCGGCCGTTGACGGACCCACAGAGAGAGAGACAGACAGAGAGGAGTGGGAAGCTTTAAAGACACACTGTGGTAACTTCACCATTTGATTACACCAGGGTAATCACTGACACTCTGTAAGCACACACTCACACACACACGTAGAGGAGAAAAGAATCTGAGGAATCCATCTGCAGATGTATTCATCTGAGTGTGTATTAACTTCTTATTAACAACACATGCTGTTTGAGGAGAGAAACTGATGTCTCATTTTCTGCCACAGCGATGGAGTGCAGAAATGCAGTGATGGAATCTGTGATCTATGTGCGTGTGTGTGTGTGTGTGTGTGTGTGAATTTATTATTAAGTAAAAGGGTCTGAATGTACTGTGTGCAGCTGGTGAAGCTCACTGCCATGCTGTTTGCTGTAGCATTAGGTGACCATACAGATGGCATGACACCACTCAGTGCGCTCATTTAACCCTCAAGTTGATTGATAATGTCAGCCCACTTTACATATCGAACAGTAACCACACCTCGAGAGGTTATAGATTTGTCAACCATATTAAAGCAGCCATGACGTTAACATCTCTGAGTGTGTTCATTCAAATCAATTAGCAGGACTACTTCATTGTATTTTGGAGGATTTATTTTGCATCAGTGCAATGCTTGATCTCTCAGATAGTCGCCAGTTTTGCCAAAATCAATCTGTCCTTTTGTGGGCATATTGCCCAAAAATGTTTTTTCTTACATTTACAGAAAATTTCACTGATATTGTGATATGAAAAGACATATACAGTGACAGGGGATTTTTATCCATACTGCCCACCCTTGGCTCTGTTAATGGTTAATAAATCATGACCCCATTTAAAACTATGTCGGCTTGACACCTTATTTGTTTCAAATAAAAACAGTCTTCCCCCCATCATATGGCCGCTGGTTCAAATACATTTCCTTTCCCATATTTTACCAAGAGCACATAAGATTGTTTATCTTTTGATGACAAATATAAACAGATCATACCTTCCTCACTGGCTGAAAAAACTAACACACACACACACACACACACACACACACATAATAAAATGATATATTAATGCTTTATAGTTCCTGAATCAGAGACAACTGTTGGATTGCCAGGTTGTAAAAAATTTTTTTAAAAAAAATCCCTCTGGTTGGTCTCCATTCTCCTCCACCAAGACACCTGCCTTTTCTTCCTTTATTTAGCTCTTTAAAGAGCAGCCCTACAGCAGCTGCAAATCTTGTTTTCACTGATCACTGGTGAATCTGAAATCTCCTCTTCCTTTAGTGTACTCCAGGGTGTGTCACGGTGACATCACTGCTGGGTGTGGTTACAGGTGAGACAAGGTCAGAGATGCAAAACAGGCTCGAAAGGTTCAACCACAGAGGGCAGTGAAACACTGCTTTTCAGCTTGGATGTAAGTCACTCTTTCTTGCACCAGGAACAGTGGCGTGCACAGACTTTTTGAGGGGCAGGGGCGAAAAGAAAAAAAAGGCACATACAGCACGTTCTCGTCACTGCAGAGGGCACTAAGTTCTGCGTGTTTTCGAGGGCACTTTAGACATGTTTATATGTTATACAATATAGATCAAAAAAGGGCCCAACATAAAAGTCATTGCAACAGTAATATTTTTACCACCCAAGAGGGCAGTTTATCATGTTTTAACCAGCCAAGAGGGCAGTTTAGTGTGTTTTTTGCCCCCAAAGAGGGCACTTTAGCATGCGTTTTGGCTCCCAGGAGGGCACTTTGGCTGCCAAGAGGGCACTTTAGCGCTTATTTTGGCTCCCAGGAGGATGGCTTAGTGAAATGCACAACCCTACATTAATAATCTACTTCTCTCTTTCTATTTTAGCTCATTTATTGCAACACTTCCTCGATAAAAAGACCCACCATTTATCACTTAAAATGCAATACACTGAAACCTCTTGATGAAACCTGCTGTATAATAAGTCATCAAGTCTGCAGTAGTGCATCTTAATCAGTTTTAAATTAATTACATTTACTACTCTAAACCTCTCTCCTGCAGACTAAATAGATTTCTCAATCATTAATTCCAGTATAAACCCTAATTAGCATATGTAATGAGCAATAAGGTAAAATAGAGTTTAAAGAGTGTTCTGCTTCATTTGTCGCTCACTCAGCGTTCACCTGCTCTCAGTCTCTCTGAGGACATTCCAGCGTGTAGTTTTATATGCATACCTGTGTGTGTGTTGTGTTTGTCGAGGGGTCCTGTTGACTCTGGGTGAATGGTTACCTCCTGGCGTTGTGTTGCAACAGGAACTGGAGTGGCCCGATCGTGAAGCCGTGTGCTTATCAGAGAGAAAACCATCCCAACAAACACCTCAGCTATCGATACAGGGAAGAATATGTGGTGATCATTAGTGACTAGCTGTGTTTGTGACCACGAGGGGGTTACGTGCTCTAGTTACTGATCAATTTAATGACCGGCAAGTCAAGGAAGGAGGTGTTTAATCATTAATCATGGAAAAATAAAGTGCGTCTTTGGAAAATTTGTTAATATCTGGTGGACAGTAGGAGGAAAAATGTGTGTGTGTGTGTGTGTGTGTGTGTGTGCCCTGTTGGCAGATGATGTTTTCTCTCGTCACAGCGCAGCGTAGAACCTGCTCTCATGTTTGGACGGTGATGAAGTTCAGTGTGTTTGCTTGTCATGAAAGATTCAACAAACCCTGCATTTTCTAAACCAACAATCCCACACTCCTGTTGCAGAGAGGACAGAGGCTCAACTGCTCCCTGCTACCTGCTAAAAACGGAAATAGTTTCAAATAACCGACAACGTATCGTTTGACCTGCAGTATGCACCTGCACGATTCTAAAGCACAACTCTATGTTTTTATGGTCACCTTTAGGCATTCACAGAACTTAAGGTTACGGTTAGAGAATTAAATTATCCTTAAAACACATTTGAGAAGACTACATTTCTAGGAAACGCAGTTGTATCAAATGGTGGCCATTTAATACAGCAAAATTAAATCAGAGTCCTCTGCAGTTACCTTTTAAGTGTCCTTTATTGTAAAAGTTTATATTTAAATATTAGCTAGCCTAGTTAAACAACAACACCAACAATAGCAATGAAAATTACCTGCTGTGATAAACTGGTGCCACGTTGGATTAACTATATATTGAACTTAGAGATTTGAATTTAGAGTTCTTTTGATACAATTTTTGCCTTCCAGATTTTTTGCCGATACCTGAACTTGCGAACCGGCCAATACTGAGTACTGATCTAATAGCACAATGTCAAAAAGAATTTAAAATTGTATACCACTAACTCTGAAACTAAAGTCTTGCATGGGGCTTTCCAGTGTAAAATACTGCAAATATTGCCATCTTGCTAAATAGACTACTGTTTTAAACCAAAAAACTGACCTTTGGGAAAACTGCTGTTTCACCCTGGTGTGAAACTACTTTTACATTTATTCTGAATGAAATGGTATGGGATTGGTGCTTAAAATAGCATACTTGCTGATACCTGATTCAGCTTTTAGGCTGTATTGGAGGCATTTCCAATACTGGTATCTATTTGAATTAAAAGACTGAGCTACAAATAATGGCTGTCTCATTATTAATTCATCTGTTGACTATTTGTTTTGGATTGATCAATTGTTTGCCTATCAAATGTCACAAAGGTGATATTCTCAAGTTGCTGTTTTTGTCCACCCAATGGTCCTAAACCCAAAGATAATAAATTAATAAAGTGCATCAACAAATCCTCAGATATGAGAAGCTCAAACTCACAAATGTCATTTTTGCCTGACTATGGGCTTACAATTGAAGTTGATCGATTTTCTCTCAACTAAGAAATGAATTGACTGACCTAAAAAAATACAATGCAACATGTTACATAATTTCTTATATATCAATAAAAGTGTAACCCTCTTTTCCCCAGTTCTTCCAGGCTGTGTGTGATAAGTGGGCTACATTGTTTGTTTCTTCCTCTTTGTTTAATTTTTACCAACACTGCAAGACGGTACTAACACATTCCAACTTAGGGGTACAGCAACTTCTCTTCACCGTTAAGCACGAGGCACTCACCTTCTCTTGTGTATCACTCTGTCCCAAAAAACAAGGGCAGGTAGGAACCAATTAGCTCATAACACAGAGAATACAATGACTCCACTTAAACACCACACATGAAAATACAAATGAAACAATATACAAAGTGTTATAACTGACAACGAAATAATAATTTACCAGTGCCTCAATAATGCTGGATCTATTACTACTTAAATATAAATAATGTACCCGTCAATAAATAACACAGTACTTAAGTAATAAAAATATGTGTGCAGTAATTATGGTGACAAAAGTTAAAACAGTTGATTCTTTTTTTGATGAGTGATGGCTGTTTTGACCCTAAATGTAGAGGTCAATTAGCTGACATGTTTTGTAGTACCACTACATCACTGTCTACAGCTACTGTACACACACACACACACACACACAGCTAACAAATCTGGAGGGCAGCGATCACATTGTGTCAATATTTTGCTGGTGCATCACAGCCTTTACAGGAAAGGTTAGCGGTGAAAGTCAGGTCATAGGAGGCTGTCTGTCAGCTGGACTGCTGCCTTTCCGCCCCATATCCTCCCCAAGGTGTTAAAATGGAGCTGACATGGGTGACATGTTAGTATGACATGTGTGGCGTCAGAGGGAGACACTGCTCCAGGGCGTCCGGCTGCTGTAGAGTCTGAAAACTTAAAGAGCTGGAGTATTGTGTCATTGATCTGACGTGACAGGCGGGATGTTGTAATATGTGTGTGTGTGTGTGTGTGTGTGTGTGTGTGTGTGTCCATGCTGTGTAAAAGTGTAAAAACAATGTCAGCATTTTTTAATGAGTATTTATACAACCCTGAGGCCACCGTGTCAGACTTGAAGATCTGATCTGTGCTGTGCTGTGTTACTCCTTTGACTGTTTAAGAGATAATGTCACTGTGATGTTCTCTCATGTCACTTCAAGCTAGAGGCTCCACATTTATACTAACACTGATAATGGGATTTTTTTCAGAATGGGGTTTCCCACTGAGATGTTTTGCTGAGAAATAATTTACTTGAATTTTACAATTTTACACCAGAATTTTACACATTTACAGTAAAAGCTTTCCACAAGTTTTTCTTTCTTAGCAGTTCATCAGCATAAACAGTTAAACTGTCCTTTAGTATGTGACACAGCACACCTATTTAATACATTACAGCCAAATAGTGAACAACACTAAGAATCTACAGTCATGTTAGCTGTACTCTGACGTTGTATTTCGGGGCTAAATGCTAACATTGACGAACTGACATGCTAATGATGATCATGCTAACATGCTGATGTCAGGCAGGTTTAATGTTTAGTTTGTTTGCATGCTAACATTTGTTAATTAGCCAGTCCCTCCAGGATTTTGCAGGCTGTTTTTTGGATTGTTGCGGCCTGAAATGATTTCATGGCAGCTTTTCTAAAAAAAATTGTGACGCATGTTGCAATGTTTACAGTTTTTGATGCTGCTGTTTTTGCAATTAAGTTGCGGGGGCAAGTGAAAATTGCACAAAATAGTAGTGATGCTGTCACAGATTCTGTGAGAATTCAGTGGTTATCTATTTGTGATGGTAGGGGATGGGGGCACTAGCAGCTGATTACTGTCAATCAGCTGTTGGATGCAATGCTAAAGAACCATTCTCCATGAGTTGCACTCCTCCTGCTCTCTCTACCTGGCTAGCTTGAGCTAACACAGCACAACATGATCATACTCCTACTCATAATATTTTGTTTCTTGGGACGAAGTCTTGCAGAAGCGGTTAAATCCAGAACCAAGCTGCAATCTCACACCCACACCAAAACAGCTTGACTCTTTTGTTAAAACCATTAATAACCACTGGGTAAAATTAGTGATGCTAACAGTTAGCCCCGTTACTGTGTGTATATATGTGCATGTGTGACGATGTGCGAGGCACAGGCACAGAGCTCCAGTCTCACAGCAGCAGTCTCATGATAAACAGAGAGAGGGAATCAGTACGTTGCACACAGCTCTACAACAAAAAGGAGATTTTATCTGTTTAGATTCAAATTTGCTGTAAAGCTGTGGTTATTGGACAAAATTGCAAGGTCACGCGCACGGGGATTGGCTGTTGCAATTGCAACATCCTGGAGGGACTGATTAGCTCAAAACACAAAGTACAACTGAGGCTGATGGGAATGTCATTAGTTCTGCAGGTATTTGGTCATACACACAACATTCTGACCAGATGGGGGCGCTATACGGAAAGTGAAGGGATCATCAAAAGGTCACTAAATGTCTGAACCAAATTTTGGGGCAATCCATCAAAAAATTGCTCAGATATTTAAACTATGAAGCATTTACAGAGTCAGATATTTGGGAAATGATGCCAAGTAACTAATCAGCCAGCAGATCATCATTTTTAATGGTGGATTAGATTTCTGTTGATAGTTGAGAGTGGGCAGATTGTTCTTCAGATATGTCCACTCTCCTTAAGAACACAGTACTATATACTTAATGTAATTCTCATCAGCAGGAAGAAAAGACCACTGTTTTAGACCAACAAACACACCAAAAAAAAAAGAAAAACAGTTGTTTTTTGACTGTTTGTTAGCAAGACATTGGTGACATTTCCAGCAGCAATTATGTCACCTAAGCTGGGTATGTTAAGCCAAAACATGATCTTGTCCTAACCATAACCAAGAGGGTTCTGTGCCAACACTGAGTTGTTAAAACGTAAAGAAATTTTAAGTTGTTGCAGAATGTACAGTGCCAACATTTATTTTGTGCCATTGGGTTGATGTTGCAATCGTCTATATAGAGCCCTGATTCGCAGTGGTCTGAAATATATAAACTCAAACTAATAAAAGCTGCAGGAGGCATCTTAACACATAGTCAGCTCCAAACAGCAGAGTCATGTAACTGTGAAATGTTTCATCAGTACCCAAAAATCCTTTTAATGTGACGTCAGAGAACTGCACACACTGAGCTTATGATCGCCAGCCAGCCACTTTGTGATAGTTAAGTAGAACAGAGAGAAACACGCTGACTCACACTTCAAGGGTCAGTCAGATTTCAATCTGGATTTAATTCCTAAGGTCACTGAGGTCAAATTGTCAACAAAAAACAACAGTGTTGAATGAGACAAATATGGAAATATAGTCAGTCAATTAGGATGGATTTTGCAATCGCAACTTGAATTTCGGCATCCCCTCTGCTTCAAAGGCATTTCAGGCTGCCATGTTTAAGTGACACATCATGAGTTGTAGTCGAGCCGTTAGACGTTGTTTTGTGTAGCGCCGCAGCTTCCCACTGCTGTCACTGTCTGAGAGGATGGATTTGTGAGTTACTGTTTTCCAGAGTCTTAGTGAGGGCGGGAATGTTGTCCTTATCTGATCTGCATGTTAACATGGTGGAGGAAACAATCCACTGTCAGCGGCTGCTTGTGTAAACCAGGCGTGGAGTGCAGGGCGAGAGGAAGTGTCAACTCATGTACAGAGCTGGCTTAAAAGTATTTGGTATTCACGCGAAAGGGTTTCAGTAAAATCAACTACTGATGTCTATAGTCTGCTGCTGGAGGGGGGCGAGGGGGTGTAATACAAAGAGTCTGACTTTATCTCCATAGTATCTCTATTTTACCAGGGAATTGGTAGTTAATAGTTTAAGTAGTTTGGAGTTTGAATTAAAAATAATGTGTTTTTTTTCTGTTTTCTTATTCAATGATAATAAACATGATCATATGATAGTTAACTGAATATCTTTGGGTTTTGGACTGATGGCTGACACCTTAGGAGCTTGTGATGGGTATTTTTTGTTAGACCAAATGATTAATTGAGAAAATAATCCTTAGATTAATTGATAATGAAAATAATCATTAGTTGCAACCCTGGACTGAAAGTCAAAAGAAAAGAGAAAGCTGATATTCAGTGGCTGGCTACTTACAGTTAAAGTTAAGACCAACGTGTCTGTGCCTGAGCAGAGATTTCGACTTCTTGCTAAAGTGAGCTGTTTGTGTATTTTACAAATCCTTTTTGTTCTTTGTTTCAGATGATGATTGCATCATGAGACAATCTCAGCGTTCAGGCAGTGGCTGGAAAGTACCTAAAAATTACAGTTTAGCGTAAATTTGTGTCTTAAACTTAATTGAACATCTCTAAACAGGTTATGATGATCGCTCAGTCTGTAGGAAACAAAAGATCAGAGTTTTAACTCTTTAGCGGCACATATCCAAATGCCTCAGACAGAAACCGCGCTGATTCGGCTTTATCCCTCTTTTGAGATCCCTCACGTGGCATGTGCTCTACAAATAGTTAAATGTGCTCTCTGATCCTGTGTAAATGTGGCCTAAAACAGCACAGTCAGCGCTTAACAGGCCCAGAGCTGTGTGAGAAAGTGCTTTTTATATTACTGCTGAGTGCCAGCTACCCATCGAAACATGTCATCGGTGAGAAGAGGCTTTTATCTATCAAAGACAGAGAGAGCAGCCATTGTCTCATACGCAAATACAGGTGTGTTATTTTGGGTGCTTTCAAAATAATATTCAAACATTTCTATTATTATTTCATCTGTAACTGAATTGGAAATGGCCATCTCCATTATGTCTTTGCTATGGCTAAGTAAGCAACTAGTAGCATTTGTTTGTTTAGTTTTTTGTTTTTTTGTTTTTTTGACATTACAACAAAGGAGGACACTAACTCAAACACAAGATTTGTTTCCATTTTGGTCCTCAATGTAAAGATAGCAAAAAGTCCAGGTGGCTAGATGACATCATATTTCAATAAACAAAAAAACAACACACAATATACACCTATGCCATTATACAGAAAATAAATGATGCAATTATATTAAAATTATAAAATTGCACCAACTATAATCAGGAAAACTGAGGATGAATTTATGGCTTTTTACATTTCTACATGTCAGTTCATCATATTTACTATCTAACGCTTATATAAGTGCTACAGTTGACCCCTAACTCAGCAACCACAGTAACAAGACCAATAGCAATCTGTCACGTCTGGATTTGCCTCCACGACACAAGAGAAGTCGTGTCTTCAGGAGGAGGTGGAGGAGGGTGTGAAGGTTGGCCTCCTCCCTCCTCATCCCTCGTTAGTTAGGAATTTGTTTACTCTCCGTCTCGAGCCGTGACCTGTAATGGACCACGAAGCCCTCTGGTCAACACAGGATTACCCAAGAGCCTCTCCTCAGGGCGAGGACCCCCCCCCCCCCCACACACACACACACACAAACTTCACACTGGGCGATAGGCTGCATAAGCCCCACTGATAACAACCATTACTAATGGCAATTAGCCCATTAGATCCTTGTTAATGCCCGATGACTTGGAGATAGTTTGGGTGAATGAATCTGGGAGGATTTGGTCAACGTGGCCTATCTCTCTTTGCCTCTTTGTCCTCTCTGTCTCTTTGGTGGAGATATGAATCCCTGTTCAAACAACTGCAAATGACCATTTCCTCATGGTTTGGCATTAGTGATGTGGTTTTATGAAGGTGGTTAATGAGTGCTTTAAATTTACGACATGCAGAAATTTAGAAATGAACAGGACATGAGCAGAAAGAGGTGCTGACTGAAAACAAATTGAAGCAGCAGTTCCTTAAACTGTTCAAAAACCAGGCACAAGAGTGGATAAATTCAGTATTAAACTGGGATTAGAGCTAATTAGAAATTAGCAGAAACAGACTCCTGAGTTAAATCATATGCAGCCACAGCACTCAATTGAATAATTACTGAGAATTTAATCAACCCAGCAACACTAGGAGGCTCTGACAGCCATTCACCAACTCCTAATGCCAATTTCCATTTTTAACTATCACCATTTAGCCATCAGCATACACACACACACACACTGGCCGCGCTGCTGCTGCTGAACACCAGGAGCCAGACTAGCTGGGTATCTAACCTAAGTACCTAAAGCTCAAGTGGTGATCTTTAAATTTTGTTGCCGTGTGCAGGGTCTCTGCACCTCGGGCTCCATTAGAGGACTTTGTGTTAATCCTGCAGGGATTCTGCCGTCCCCTCGCCGCCCCGGGCCTCTGTGTGGGAGATAGGACGGCTCAGGGATGGTATGAAGGCTTGGAGGGAAGCCCAAACACTGTTAAAATAACTCACCGGCCCTTTTTCTTTTTTTTTCTCTGCATCCCGCCTGTGAGCAAAGACAACACACACATACCTGTTTGATGAATGGGAGTTTCTGCCCGGTTTACTCTGCAGCGAAAACGCCTTGGAGTGACTCATTCTGCATACAAAAAAAGAAAAACCAAGGAACAGCATGTAAATGTGGAAATGGGAATAGTTTGTGTTCCCTGCCAGAAATATATCAAAACTTTTAGCAGTCTGTTTAATGCATGCAGCTCTTAAAAGGCCGAGCTGCCGTCATTATGGGTCTTTTTTTTTATTTCAGCTGTAAAAATGTCTCCATAGACCTATTTTTGTACAAACCAGTATTGTTAGCAGAGAAATAGTTTTGTGCTGTGTTCATGCACTGATGTGTTCTTGGCCCGAAGGATAACAGAAGTGTGAGGCTTTTGTTTTTTTCCTCACTGTCAGCCAGCATATCTGCTCCTCCTTGGTCATAACTTTGACAGCTAACAGTACACCTCTGGATAAGTGCTGTTTGTCTAATTGCACCCGACAGTAAACGATACAGTTTTGGGCCCAAATTGAGAGCTATAAACTTTTAATTAATTCAACACATTATGTTAACCCAAACTAAATTACCAAGGACTGCTTTCTTGCTGCAAAAGCTTACTGGGTTTTTAAAAGTTTATGTGATCGACCAGCATGTGACCTTTCTTTAAAAGGGGCATTGCAGAGATTGTGCTGCAACAACAATACTTCCCCCTCTTTGATTAGAACATGTGCAAAAAACAAAACATGAAAGCAGCAGAGGACTTTATTTCATTTTTTTATTTCAAATGCAGGGCATCAAGTATTTGACACGTATAATTAGGACCCCCAAACACCCTAGTTCATGTTTCCCTCTCAGTGTTAAAACAAACAAGAATAACCGCCTTGCGGTCATATGCCTCCACAAACCTGTTCATTTGCATTTACAGTTTGCATGTATGTCACTGAAAACATGGATGCTTCATTCACATCTTCCCCGCTGTACAACTGAAGATCTGTACAATCTATACAACTGCCACAGTTTCAAGGTGGACATTATTACTGTCACCAAGTCAGAATCTGACCAAATGTCTCCCTTGCTGTTCCTGAGTTATGATGATGATGAGTGATGGCCAAAAATGTGTTTTTGACATCATGATGTCACAGTGAAGTCGACCTTTGCTCCTCTGGATATAAAATATAATCACTTCATTATTTTATCGTGTTAGAAATTTGTGTGAAATTTTGTCATAATTAGCTAATTAATTCTTGAGCCAAAAAGCATGCATTGTGAGGTCGCAGTGACCTTGATCTTTGACCTTCAACCACTGAATTCTTATCAGTTCATTTGTCACTTTATGTGGACGTTTGTGCCAAATTTCAGGAAGTACCCTCAAGGCCTTTTTGAGATATCACATTCACGAGAATGAGACAGACCAAAGGTAACACTGACCTTGATCACTGACCACCAAATTCTGATCAGTTCACTGTTAAGTCACGAGAATGCAACAGATGAGGTCACCTTGACCTTGGATCTTTAATCTATGACCAACAAATCCTAATAAGTTCATCCTTGACTTTAAGCTGGTGTTTGGGCTTAATTTGAAGAAATTCCCTCAAGGCGTTTTTGAGATATCACATTCACCAGAATGAGATGAATGCAAGGTCACAGTGATCTTGACCTTTGACCACCACAATGTGATAATTTCATTCTTGACTCAAAGTGAATGTTTGTGCCACATTCTGTCACGGTGTTCATTAGAAAACAGGTTTACAAGAATGAGACAGACAAGGTCACAGTGACCTTGACCTTTGACCTATGGCCACCAAAATAAAATTAGTTCATTGCTAAGCCCAAGTGGACATTTGTGCCAAAATTTGAGAAATTCTCATGAGGTGATTTTGAGATACTATGTATAGAATGGTATGTACATATGGACGTATGGAAGTATGGACAGATGGATGGACAACCTGTTAACATCATGCCTCCAGCCAAGGTTATTGCCAGCATGGAGGCATGAAAAACACCCTTGTATACATTTATCATATTTCAGTACTGATGCATCGGCAGGATTTCAGTTTTCCAGCTGGCCGAGGTAGAGCTCATTTTAACTACTCCATTTACTATTGTACAGTTTAATCTATACTGATGCACCATATTTCATTGACTGATCATAAATTTATAAA